>NC_039368.1:89748162-89936825 GCF_003573695.1 Papaver somniferum | reverse complement strand
TGGCATGGTTGGCATGCCTCGGCGCGGAGATGTGGCTGGAACGGCATGCCATTGGCACATGTAGTGCGGTTGGCATGGTTGACATGCCTCGGCGCGGAGATGTGGCTGGCACGGCATGTCATTGGCACATGTAGTGCGGCTGGCAATGGTTGGCATGCCTTGGCGCGGAGATGTGGCTGGCACGGCATGTCATTGGCACATGTGGCGCGGCTGGCATGCCTTGGCGCAGAGATGTAGCTGGAACGCCATGCCATTGGTACATGTGGTGCGGCTCGCATGGTTAGCATGCCTTGGCGCGGACATGTGGATAGCACGGCATGCCATTGGCACATGTAGTGTGGAAATTAAGGTTTGGCCTATCGAAACCCTAATTAGTATTAAAAAAAGTTACCCTGGTAATTTTCTCACAAACGTATTAAAGGGTTCAATAAATGCGCTTGGTGGAGACATTATTACTCAAGTTCTGTGACGTCACTGTCTGTTTAGGGTTTTACGATTTTAACCGTAAGCTAAAAACCACCATCAACACTAGGAAACATAAATAAAACAAGCTAAAGTAAAACAGACTCCAGTGCTATTCCGAACACGAACTAAGATCATATGGACGGTTCAGAATTCTCATAAGACAACGGGTCTTTGAGCTTGTGAACAACAACATTCATTGCAGCATTAGAGAGGTGATTCTCTTTGCGAAGATCATTGATGTAAGACTTTATTAGACCAAGGTCAGCTGTAACCTTTTCCAACTCTGTTTTCAACGCATCAAGATTTTTCAGAGTAACAATGAGCTCTTGTGTTCCCCAAAGTACTTAAGAAAGTCATGAACAACTTCAGCAGAACTCATATCATCCTTTTCAGCATCCTCATGAATGTAGGCAAAATAACATGAAGAGTTAGTATGATCTTCATCTACAAGGGTTTTTTTCTTCTTGGAATCAATAACAAAACCTTTGTCAAGGAATCCCCTTTCAAAATCACCATAACAAGATGAAGAAAACGACATTCTAAACAAACTTAGAAACCAACCTAGAGTATCCGAACGTGACTTTTGAAACTCAATAGGTCGGATATTTAAGGGTTTCTTAGGGAAGGAAGACTTTTAGGGTTTTCAGTTGTTTCGTGCCGGAACGGGTATCCGTGCGAAAACAAACTTGACCCACGGAAAAAACTCAAACAAAAGTTTTATATATATATATTTTTTTTAAAAACAACAAAAAAATAAATAAATACTTTAAGCAATTATTTCTGTAGATCAGTAGTTTGGCTATATACGATAAGAACATAGCTTCAGTAATCAGAAGTAGTATGCTTAAGTTATACCTGAAAATGACGCATATTACTCAACATGATTTTTATGAGTAAGTTCTTTACCCCTTGTGATTAATTAGCAAAAGTATGAGCTTTAATCTCATTAAAATATTTGTGTTTATGATCAAGTATCTTTTTCTCCTGAATCTAGAGAGGGATTCCTTTTTATGTGAGAAATTATCATAAAACTTACTGTCATCAAAATACGAGACATAGTTTGAGTTCTTACCAGAAGAATTTTGGTTTGAGGAGGAAGACAACTTGTTGACGAATTCTTTATACCCTTTAATTCTCTCTTTCAGATTATCTCTCATTTCATCAATTTTTCTTCTTTCTTATGAACTTCCTTTCTTACCAGGGGCAGAGTTATTTCCAGAGACCATAACTCGATCTTCCTTTAGACGATGTTTATTAAGACGTTTGTTTTGTTCTTGAGTGTTCGAGGAACTAATTGAACTGACTTTCCCGGTAATATACACAGGGTAGGTACGAAAACCAATTGGTTTAGTCATACGAATGTCAGTTACACCCTTAAGAATTAAGTCTAAGGTGTGTTGAAGTTGAACAAAGGAGTTTTTCTTCATCCTAGAGGTTCCCTTTCGCTTAAGAGAACTCTTTGTCTCACAGACAAGACATACTTTCTGATCATTCGAATGATTAGATAGTACAGTCTTAATATCCTCATTACAAGATTTCTTCCCTCCATTTGATGTGCAACGCCCTTGAGTGATAGAGACTTCAGGCACATCCGTTTTACCAGAAGGGGCTTCAGTTTTTAATTCTGAGCATAAAACCATTTTAGTTGTGTCATAAGTACTTGGCATATTGGATTGCTTTGAGCATCCTTGAATAGAGAGCTTACTCAAGCGATCTTCAATTTTCAAGGCATCCTTTTTGAGGCTAGCCTCAAGAGTCGTGCACGAAGACTGATCTTTAGCATTACCTTTCGATTTGAAATCACTTACTACACCAAGAAGAGTATTGACATGGTGCTTCAACCGATTAAATCTATCAGCTTGAATTCTAACAAGTTTTAGAATCAATTCACTCTCTTCTGCTGAATCTCGTTCATTGCCAGAGAAGCTCTCTTTTGAAGGGTAATCGGGATCACACATGTCGATGTTAGTCTGTCTCGTCAGAACGCAAGGTTCGTCTATATTCGAGATTGATGAAACTTTCTCTTTAATAGAATTTGACGAGATAGAACTTTTATTTCTGGCTACACGTTTATCAGAGATAGTACTCTTGTCCATAGAGTCAGATCGCTACAAACACAGACTTTTGAGATCTTAAACGTGTTTGCCTGCTCTGATACCAATTGAAAAAGAGTGGGTCTGACAACACCAACCAATATTTCGGTTAGCAATCTGTATGGACAAACTCGAATATACTTTTAAGAGAATCAACAAGACTCAATCAATTAAAAGTATATCAACGAGTTTATATATCTCTCTTGATTTGATTTACTCAAGCGGGAACTGCGAGTTCTGATCAGATGAAAGGAATAAATTGGATGGTACCAACGACCAATATCCAAGGATCGATCAATATCAATCAACAACCAAAGGTCGGATTTCCAATTGATTGATTCAAACGCACAACATGTATTATTTCAATTATAAAGATAAAACAATATAATGCGGAAATTGAAATAACACAGACACCAGAAATTTTGTTAACGAGGAAACCGCAAATGCAGAAAAATCCCTGGACCTAGTCCAGATTGAACACACACTCTATTAAGCTGCTACAAACACTAACCTACTCCAACCTAACTTAGGACTGGACTGTAGTTGAACCCCAATCAATATCCCACTGATCCAAGGTACAATTATGCTCCTACGTCTCTGATCCCAGCAGGATACTGCGCACTTGATTCCCTTAGATGATCTCAGCCACAACTAAGAGTTTTTACGATCCAAAATCGCAGGCTTTGACAATAAACAAATCTGTCTCACACAGACAAGTCTATCAAAGGATCAATCTGTCTCCCACAGATAAACCCTAAAGGTTTTGTTCCGTCTTTTGACAATAATCAAGGTGAACATGAACCAATTGATAATCCGGTCTTATATTCCCGAAGAACAACCTAGAGTTGTCAATCACCTCACAACAATCTTAATCGTATGGTAGCGAAACAAGATGTTGCAGAATCACAAACAATGAGACGAAGATGTTTTTGATTACTTTTTATATCTTTCCTATCGGAGATATCAATCTCAATCCAATCAATCTGATTGTACTCGTACGATGGAAGATGCAAGATCAGATCACACAACTACGATAAAAGTAGTATCGGTCTGGCTTCACAATCCCAATGAAGTCTTTAAGTCGTTAACCTGGTTTTAGAAGAAGAAAACCAAAGGTTAAAGGAGAATCGACTTTAGAACGCAGACTAGTATCACACGTAAGGTGTGGGGATTAGTTTTGCACAATACTAGATGTCTCCTTTATATAGTCTTTCAAATCAGGGTTTGCAATCAATGTTAGCTTACTAACAAAGCATTCAATATTCACTGTTAGATGAAAACCTGATTTAGATTCAAGCTAATATTTCTCAACCGTTAGATCGAAAACTTAGCTTGTTACACACACTTGACAATGCATGCTTCTAGGTTTGTTAACCATACCAAAACGTATGCACTTGTTGGTTCAACAATAGTTAAGCAAATGGTTAGCCATATGAGCATTTCATATCAACCATGTTCTTCTTCACCATAAATAGTTCAAATGACTTCAAATGAACTAGTTAGAGAGTTGTTCAATTGCAAGGAAATCTTATGTACTACACAAGACACAATTGAAGCAAAGATGATTTGATTCACTTGAATCGGTTCATGAAATTTTATAGCCACGGTTTGCAAACTGCATTCCTTAGTCTTTTTAAGTTTAAGTTCAGAAATCGTCTTCAGATATATAACCTTCTCTAGTTTGCAGACTAGGTTCGCGGACTTAAGTTACCGGGCAGAATTTACAAACTCCAGCAGAAATTCTCGGGTATGAGAACTTCGCCGGTTTGCGGACTGGGTTCGCGGACTGAATTCGCGAACTTAGATTGACGCAAGTAGTTTGTCAACTCCAGCAGAAATTCTCGGGTTTCAGAACTTCGACACTTCGCGGACTTGGCTCACGTCATTCTTCCGGTTCTCTTGATCAACAAAGTTCGCAAACTTTGGTTCAAGGAATAGGACTTATACATAAATGTGTTTCCACAATAATGCTTATTTCCACCATTGGTTATGTAATCTAAACTCTTATTTCAATCATTGAAACATTCTTAGAGGACGTTATATAGTTGTTACACTATTTCTCGTCAAAGCAATTTTCAAGATGATTGAAACATATCATGACTTTCGTCACATGGTAAAGATAAACTTGATCGAAGCGAAAAGCTTACCGACACATGTTTCGAGATATAGATAAGCAAGGTATACTCGGCTCGAAATACCAAATGTGTATAATCCAAGTTTGTATATATAGCATACGACTTCTTGTCTCAAAGAGTAGGAGATAGAGTAGATAGACTTTTGAGTGATAGATAAGTTCAAGTCTTCACATACCATTTTGTCAAGAAGTTCCACCGGTTCCTTGAGTAGTTCTTCTACTTGTATGATGAATCGCCATGAAGTCCTTGAGCTCAACTACACTTTCTATCCTAGTCCGAGACTTAGCTATAATTGACTAAAAATCAAGACTTATAGTTTTGATCACTAACATTGACAAACATGCTTGAGATAGCAACGCATGCGAGTTCGACCAAGCATTGCTCTAACAATATTCAATTCTGGACAAGGTCCCGGTTTTTTTTTGCATTTGAGGTTTCCTCGTTAATAAAACCTTTCTGTGTCATTTACTTTATATTTCCGCATTATAATTGTTTTATTGTAATTTTTAAGTAAATTACACAGACGTTAATTCCTATTTACTTGATAAGTGAATCCTATTGTGTTTGGTTAAGTCCGAACCTTTTTACCAAGTAACATACTTCGTTGTTGTATTGTCTCGATCTCGTATCCATAGACGATCACACGAAGTGTGAACCGATTGGTTGTATTGTCTCGACTCAGTCCATAGACAATCACTTTCAGAGAAAGGACTTATAGGTAGGAAAAGTTTTAGCTTGAGGTATATTTGGGTACCCTCGCCTTTTCACCGTTTACTTTACTCAAAGACTCCGGAAGATTTTGCCCATATAAGCATTCCAAGCATTTCATCATAGCAATCATAAGGGAAAGAATGAGCCGATGAGATAAAGAGTCAGGATGAAAGCTTTTCCATTTTAGTCAATGCTTAGGAGTTTAAAAAAACTTTTTAATTGCGACTCAGTAGTCCAGACTCCAAGCAACTTAAAGTCGAGGTCTCTCGCAATCGAGCGCAATGAAGTTTAGCATATTTTGAAATCTACCTGGAGGAAATTGACGTATGATAGGAGGACGATCACTGCGGGCTTTGATACTTCGTTAAACATGTCTTGCTCAAAGACCTAGCCGGCCTTTATCCTGGTAACATCTATCTACCTTGCCTCATAAGTTTTATCTTTATTTGTCACCATCTAGTGCTTACCCCGCAACAATGTCACTGTTACGTACTAAGCAGGGGACTTAATGTTGATGCTGGTTTTTAGTTCACGGCTAAAATTTATTAAGAATGGTGCGTGTAGCAACAACCCCAAATATTCTGTAAATTTCTGAGTATTTATTCTGTTCCATGTTCCACAATTGAACTCTTAATACTGACATGACATGACGACTAATGCTCACTCCCAGCCGAGTAGCATGAATCTCCCGAAGTGTCAGGATTAAGATGCGTGTGGAAGTACTCAATCAGAGGCACGCAAAGTTATGCTGCCATGTGATATTAAATTAGTGATTTTTTGTATCAGTATGCAAAATTCACCCAAAATTGATTGATTTTGCGGCAACCCGCAAAATTCAGTTCTTTAACCTAACTTATCAATTTGCAAAAATTAGGTTTTTGCGCCCTGCGCAATATCTCGAACCCTATTGGTCGAGACCAAACCTAGGTAAGCTAGGAAACTAATCCACCATGGACTAGTAGGAGCAAAATCCTACCAAAAATTAGAAAGCAAGAAATAAAAGAGGAGCTGCGGAAAATAGGAGCAGCAACAAGACGAGGCGTGGCCGCGCAACATGGATGGCCAGTTCTCCCTTACAGGCACCACCTGTAGCCGGATGACCACGCTCCATGTTGCCCTTGCCGGCCCCCCTTTCCCGTCGAGCAATCAGGTCACTATAAATGCGCCACATGCATTTAGAATTAGGTCGTCCCCATGCTGCTTGCTGGACCCTTTTCCATCTTCTAATCAGGTCGCTCTAAATGCGCCACATGCATTTAGAATGAGGCCGACCCCATGCTGCTTTCCGTACCCCCTTTCCATCAACCAATCAGGTCGCTCTAAATGCCCCACATGCATTAGAATGAGTCCGGTCCCATGCTGATTGCCGGCCCTCTTTCCATCGACCAATTGGGTCGCTCTAAATGCGCCACACGCACTTAGAATGAGGCCGGACCCATGTTGCTTTCCGGCCACCTTTACATCGACCAATCAGGTCGCTCTAAATGCACCACATGCATTTAGAATGAGGTCGACCCTATGCTGCTTGCTGGACCTCTTTCCATCGACCAATCAAGTTGTTCTAAATGCGTCACACACACTTAGATTGAGGCCGGCCCCATGCTGCTTTATGGCCCCCTTTCCATCGACCAATTAGGTCGTTCTAAATGCGCCGCATGCACTTAGAATAAGGCCGGACCCATGCCGATTTCCGGCCCCCCTTTCCATCGACCAATCAGGTCGCTCTAAACCCGCCACACGCATTAAATAAAGCCAAACCGCGCCAACACCTAGTGGTCGTCGCGTCAACATAGCCGCACACACTAATTAGGGCTTTTACATGCCAAACCCTAATTTGGTTAAGACCGTTATGTCGTCCCATGCCAAATAATGCCACCTAAGGCATTAAGTTCGATACGAAAACTAGAGTCAATATTGTTTGGTCATATTTGGATCTAACACCAACATGCCAAGATATAGTGGCCACGCCGTTACGCCACTGGCATGCGCTAACGAGATGTGGCCATAATAACGGCTACCCTCTTCCATAAATTACAATATCGGCCGTCCAACTTCGCCAGCCGAATTGACGGACCTAGATTAAATCTCAGGAGACCAACCAAGACTAACTTAATAGCGTCACACGCTATTTCTTGGAGAAAGTCTCATGACTTAGCTTGCCACACATGATCACCCGCCGCCTAGTTTACGCGCGATTGGTTAGAATAACTAAGTCTTGCACACAAGACCCACTCAACAATCTGCTGCATATTTTCCACAAAAATAATCGAGACATCAAACATGTCACAAACTGGGGGATGTTCACTGGGGTATTGGTCTCGCGGTTTACATCGTGCGGCGTGCAACGTGCTCATTACAAGAAAGTGTCAGGAAAAGGCGCACGGTTAATGAGCAGTAAGTGAGTAGTGGGTGTAAGGATGACCAGTCTTCCCTCGTGATGGAAACATGAAGGTCACCACTTTTTACACGACTCCACTTCTCCACTACTTAACTGTCTCCACTTCCTACGAGATCAGGTGTGTTCAATCATGACTTGTATAAATAGGTTTTCGACCTATTTCGACAACAAGGGCACAAGTGTTATCAACACAAGTATCCAGAAAACATCGAGAACTGATAGCTTACGTTCTGCAAGCCAGTTCCATATTCTGAAGCAAGTCATAAAACAGCCACACCTTCTTAATTCAACATTCTAATCTCAAACACCTTCTTCGCTTCCCTCCCTAAGATCAACCGTTCTCCTTCACTTTGTGACCGAATTGAATCTGGAATGGCCATTTCTTGGTTTAGGCCAGAGTCTTACAAATTGATATCTCGAATCTAAAAGTATTCATGTGCAGTACATTTGTTTAGGGTTTGAATTCGTTTCTCATCAACACACCCAAATTTACCAAAAACAGCAGAATCAGTTTTTACCCCATAACAATAACATATATGTAGACCGATTATCTTAAAATTTTCATGAATTGAAAGTAACCAAAAAAGACAAATCACTCTCATTCATTAAGCTTGGTACAGTTTGCAACATACAATATACAAAAGCGACAAAATATAAGCATCTGATAGCTTATGTTAGACAAAAAGCGAATTCGTATTCCAACATTTGAAGACCATTCATTTGATCTGGCCCGACCAATTACTCCAACGCTTCATGTTGGGCTCATATTTTTCCAGACATTCCTTACTGAGCTATGAGTCCTCACGAAACCTACACACCGGTGGCAATGTACAATCTTCACTAGTCTAAGACCGATATAATGAATGTTGTTATGGTTAAATAAAAAAATTCTTCGATCCTTAAGAGATTCATCCCAAATGGTGTATTTCGGTTCATATATAAAATATGTTCCCTGACCAAATAGATGAACAACGAAACTCCACGTTTCCGCCAAGAGATGACCACATAGACGCATACTTATCTAATACTCTTGGGTAATTGGTCCACTTTCCTTTGGACCTTGTACACTAGCAACCATGTAACACTCATAAAAAAATTTGCTTGGTCTTTGAGCTCGAGCCCAACAATTCTGCTAGAATTGTGCAATGTGGGTGTACAATCCGAATGTTGAGCGCTTGTAACCTGTAGAGCGGAGAGTGCCCTAAAACCAAATATGGATGTCTTAACTAAAACAGGTTATCCCTTAATAACTCTAGGGTGTGTACTTAGTAGATATATTATTGAAAAGACTTGAGCATGGTTGACATGCGGCACACATGAGCAGCTACTTTTGTCTTCTTCTTTTTTTAAAACCAACTCTTAACATCTAAGACCGATTTTTTTCTGTTCCTTTACATTTCCCCATTTCCTCATGAAATTTAACCATTGATTTTCAAGGTTAACCCGAGCAAAGGGAAGATTTTATTTTCAAGTATAAGTTAGACTTCAACCCATCTTCCGAAAATGGATAAATTAAAGAAAGGTAAGGGTCTTTTGTTTTCTCACCTTTGTAATTAGCATTTCGATTGTGCCTTTTGATTCTGTACTTCGTCTTATGTGAATCAATATTTGATTTAGGGGTTTTCATTTTCTCCTATTTTTGTTGTTGATGTCTTATTATTTCAATGTTCTGTTAACATGCATCATTTTTCAGATTTATAGCTACTTATGCAAATGACTAAAACATTAGTTGAGATGTTTTATATCCATAAATTCAGCATAATTTGTTCATATATTCTCCTCTCTATTTTATTCCTATGACCTTATATCACAGAGATTTAATTGGTTTGAAATCCTACACTGAACTGTGTATGGTTTGATACAAATGTTTTTGGATAATAGACACTACAGTCCTTGTTTTAAATCAAAAAAATCCAAACCTTGTATTGAATTTTAAAACTTGTCCATGACTTGTTTGCGAAAATGCTTCAGTGAGTCATGTATTTGTAAACTCTGTTTCTAGCCAACAGTTAAAAGCCATTTTTCTAGATTTCTCTCTTATTTGACTGTTTTGTACCCAAAACAAGAATAATTACTTCTTTTTTTCAGTTTGAGAAATTCTAAACTAAATTAAACCATCATTTCTTGCTTGATTTGTTAACTGTGCTTCACGTCCTGTTTTAAGGATTTCACATTTGTTTTTAGATATGGTGTGATTATTTTTTTTGTACAGCTAAACCAATTGAATTAGTTACGCTTTCTTGTTTTCTTCTTTAGTTTGTTGTTAATCTATTTGAGTTCATTATCATCTGATGAAAACCTTGCATCTAATGTCTTGCGGCACCGAATGTCTGTTTTTTTTTTAGTTTTATAATCCCTATTTCCGCCACTTAGCATAAAAATGTTACTGCTTTATCATTTGTATCCTCATTTTCTTTAGAGTTCTGCTTATGGTTTATACATCTGTTTATGCTCAAAAAATCATCCGTGTACGAGCCTTTGGCAAAATCTTATGGAATGCCTTGTATACATCTAATTGGATTATTTTCATTTCTGAATTATGTACTTGATTTAATGTGTACTGCGAGAGTTTCCTTCTTATGAACAATCCGAAATAGGAAACTAAACGACTCTAATTTGGGAATGTCAGGTCTTAATTGGCCCCCCACCTACAAGTGGCAACCCGGAAAACCGTTAGCTGCAATGGTAGCTGGTATCTGACTACCCTGACATCGGCGCTGGGCAAAAGAATAGTAGAGTCACTTAACTCGATTTACAGCTCTGTATTCAGTTATGAATTTTAATTATGCAAGGATTTACATTTTTGTACATTATTTTATCTGCTCCTCTTGTCTATTTCAATTATGTTTCCCGTAGGCATTATGTTTTGTCGTTATGACTCCTACTGGGCATTCTCTCACCCCTTTGTTTTGTTTTCTCCCCACGGAGTACGAAAGGAACTTGGAGTAGTAAGCTAGATCGAGATTATGGCAGGAAAGTTCTGGAAGCTTGAAGTGTTAGTATTTTCTTCTTCTATGATGTATATATCATGGGGATAATCTGGGGTGCTTTATTTTTGGTTTTCAATCTATGTTTCATAGTATTTTACCGTGTACTGAATGTCATTTTAAGTAAATGGTGTACTTGTTCACAGTGTATACATTTTGTTCTCCACGATTCACTTTGGGAACATGCTTATCTCAATTTTTAAAAATCAAGTATTGAGCTTTAACAACTATGTGCACATGTTTTTTGTAAATTTCCTATTTTAAAAATATTTTGTTAGTCTACTTGTTTGAATTTGTTCACTCCATTGATTTTTAAGTGGTAGAAGCTCCTGTTTTAGATAATGTTTTCTTTCTAGACTTCAACTTTTCCTAGTACTAAATTCAACTGTTGGAGAGCAGAATAGGTCTCGTAGGTGCTTGTTTTATGCTCAAAATCTAGAGGACTTTCATTAGTTTAGTTCTTGTTGAAAATGTTGCATAGCTTAACTTCAAAACCTATGAGTACTAAGTGTGAACTTTACGTACTACCTTATTATGCTTCATTTTGGTAGTTTATTTCTTTTATTTATTTTTCTTCCTAAGATTGGAACAAGGCAGTAAAATCCTAAGTGTATTTAACAGCTACGTATACCCGTTTTCTTTTGTTTCCTTATGAAATTCCTATTGACGTTTTCGCAAGCGGACGTTTTAGTCATTGTTCATAATTATACTTTTACTTCTATCAAAAGTATTTTCCCTTTTTATTTTAATTGACGAGCATGTTTCTCCATCTTTATCGCTAGCCTTGAAAAGTTATGTTAGATGTCTGAATTTAGATGAATATATTATCTTTAGTTTTCAAGTGGCAGAAGGGGGATTTGGCCTTGCTAATGGGTTGAAAATCAACTTGATTGGAAGGTAAATATCCTTGTCTGTTACAGTTGGTATCAGAGCAGTTCCGATCTACTTGGGACTGTGAGTTTGGACTAACTAGTTTTCGTATGCGATGCATTTGATTGCAAAGATAAATAGATAAAATATTTTTTGGCTTGTATATATCATCCAATGATTTTATTTTGTTTTAACTAGTCAAATGTTTTACGAAACTTACAGTGAGATAATTAATTTTATTGAGTTTTTGTTGGGCTTGGGGATTGGGGAAAAACATCAAGCTGCCGTGATATACATATCATTTTGTGTGTTAGTAATGTACATTACTAACCAATTGTGAATCTGACTCATGTTCTGTTTTGAAGATACCTTTGATGTGCTAGATCTAAGCGACAAAATCGAATGCCTTAAGAAAAATATAGAACAACTGGTAAGTTGTGTTGACTAATACTGACGCCGATAGAGACCGTCGGGAGTCGAGTACTATTGTAGACAAAAGGGAAATTAAGAAGATTACGAGAAATGAAAGAATTTTAGTAGTTTAGGAGGACGTGGAATTTTGTCAAAAACAGACAACTGGTATAGGTTTTGAAGAGGAGTTTGATGCTATTAAAATAACGGAAGAGAAGATGGTTTGGCTCGCATTAAGGTACGAAATTTTCTTGATCGACTTGGTTTGAGTTTCACGTTGTGCTAACCGATTTTAGATCATGAAATTTTGATGAGTTCTTTTCAAAATATAAACTTTTATTTTAGCAAGAAATGGGTTTTCTGTTGCTTTATCTATAATACGTTTTGTTAATTAAGTTGCTAGAGTTTTCTCATCCCATTTGGAAACATAGCTGAAGTGGTTTTTTTTTTTTATGCTTGCCTTAGATTCATCTTTTTTGTGTGTTAATGCTTTCTTGATTCCATAAGTCCCAGCAACATTGGAAATTTAATAGTTTTATTATGAAACTTTCAAATTCTTTTTCATTTGCATACTTTGCCGATTAACTTTGTATTAAAACACTTTTAAACCTTGGTGACATGATCCTAGATACTCATTTTTGAAAGGCATCCGTTACTCCACAGTATCTTGCTTTGATGTTTGAACACATGAGCCTACCTTGGTTTAACATTATACTTGCTTTGTTACCCATTCTTGATTAATATTAGTTCTTCATCAACCACTTTTCTTTCCTTGAAGGGACGACCAAAACCACAATTTTTATTTTTGTCTTTTTGTTACCTACCTTATAGCCACCACTTGACAGTAAAATGCAGTCCCTTGTAGCATTATTTATTTTTAGTAAAAGAAAATGAATTTCTTTGGGTTTACTCCCTTCGTATGACTAGAAGATATCACCCACACTTTAGATATAGAAAACCGGCATCTCAAACTCGCTTAGTAATTTTATTTGATATACTTTTTGTCTTTTGAAAAAGGTATTCATTTGATTCCATGTCGAGTATGCATTCCATTTAAATGTATTGGTTCAAAAAAGCATTTCTTATAAAACTTTTATCTAGTTAAATAGGACTCATATCAATTCCTTAACTTTTGCATAGTTTTTCTTTCCCATGTTAGCGAGAGAGACGAAGATGTAGATACGGGAGAAGGCGTCTTAATGGTTAAAGATTTTGTTGTTATCTTCCCAGAAAATTTGTACGAGTTACCGCCAAAGAGACGATCTACTTTGAGGTTGAAGTACGAACAGGGACATCATAATATCTATACGTCCTTGTCATATGGCACCTAAAGAAATGAAATACTTACACAAACAACTTGGTGATCTAGTTGACTGCATTAGGTTTTATTCACGTTTACGCTCAAGAGGGATGGATGGATCAATGAGAGTGTGCATCGATTATCGCCGGTTAACCAAACCGCAATCGAGAACAAGTACCCGCTGCGAAGAAGATCTTTTCGATTAGTTGAAGGGAGTGGATTTCCAAGATTGATCTTCGAACCAGCTACACACCAACTAAGAATCTGAGAAGAGGATATTCGCAAGACTGTTCGGCACCTAGTGTGGACACTATGAGTTTCTTGTGCTGCCGTTTTGTGTAACGCACTCGCGGTGTTCATGGACTTAATGAACAGAGTCTTTCGGCCGTTTCTGAGTAAATTTGTAGTTGTTTCATAGATGATGTTCTAATTTATTCCAGAATCAAAGATGAACATGAATAACAACACTTAAGGATAGTGTTGCGGGCACAAAGAAGAATGAAGTGCGCACTATACCATTTATGAAGTTTGCTTACGACAACATTCGCCACTCTATCGTTTGTTTGACGACATATGAAGTTTGGCACGGTAGAACATGTGGTACACCATTTTGTTACGAAAAAGTTATTGGAGGAAGTATTATGAGCCTAAAATTTTGAAGACGACAACAAGACTTACAATCGAACCATAATGTGACTTATGTAGAGAAATGAATGAACCATAATGTGACTTATGTAGAGAAATGAATGCGAGTTATCGGCATGAAAGAGGCAAATCCCCGGGATAGGAACCTTCAATATGGTGATGGTGTTATTGCAACATCCTAGCTTGAAGAGGCAACTTGGGAAATAGAATTCCAACGAGACAATAGTACCGAGAGCCGTATGGAGGTAATCTTCTCTATCCTTAGTTTTGTTTTGATTTTCGAGGACGAAAATCTTTTTCTAGTAGGTAATGGTGTAACACCAGTAAAAAAAATTGCTTGGCCTTGAGCTAGAGCCCAACAATTCTGCTAGAATTGTGCAATGTGGGTGTGCAATCCAAATATTGAATGCTTGTAACCATGTAGAGTGGAGAGTGCCCTAAAACCAAATATGGATGTCTTAACTAAAAACAGGTTATCCCTTAATAACTCTAGGGTGTGTACTTAGTAGATACTATGGAAAAGTTTACATGACTCGAGCATGGTTGACATGCGGCAGACATGAGAAGCTAGGGTACTTTTGTATTATTTTTTTTAAAACCAACTCTTAACACAGTGTCGGCCCTGAGGGAAGGTCAATGAAGGTTGACTTCGGGGCAGCACGAAACAGGGGCAGCAAAAACGTTATTCTCTTCCGGGGGGTCTTATTTTACGAACAAAAAGGAAGATCTGTAGCGTGATTAAAAATAAAGTGGAGGACTTATTCCTAAAAAAAGAAGGAGCATATTGTAAATAAGAAGTTATTTTGATGATTTATTAGTCAACGTCTAATAAGTCATAAACAAAAATTTTCCTTCATCGTACGTTCTCTCCTTCTGTCCAGTTTGCTGCCCTACAACACTCATGTGGGAATGAAGAGAGGCTTACAGATTGCTTCTAAACGGGGACTTCATCGAACTAACTGAATGATCAATTCAAGTTTCAGATATCCCTGGATGCTGCGCAACGTTTTTCATTCCATCGGTGATGCTGCTGATGCTAATTTTTGTTTGAAGTGTTTGAGAACTAAAATGACGTTGCATATGTTCACTACTGCAATACAATATTAAGTTCAAATATAGTGAATACTGTGATAATTTTTTATCCACATTCTATGAGGATGCGTATTATGTGGCTCGATGTGGAGCATAAGCACTTTTGAAGAACATGAGACAGGAAGTACAGTTGACAGGTGAGGAGCAAAAGATTGAGATGAAGATGTAACATCCTGAAAAGCTGACACCTACTGTAAAGAGAGACGAGATTGCTCTAAAAGACTAAAACTAATCGTGGTATGTGCTTCAGAAAGGGCGAATTTAAGTAAAAACTCTAGTGGTTCATCACTTCATTGGTTAATATCTAATAACTCAGAAACAAAAATTTTCTTTCGTCCAGTTTGCTGCCCTACACCGCTATAACAACCACCACCTCTTCAGGTTTTTGCGAAAAATTTTGGCAACTTGATGCAAATTTAAAATTGTTGCTTGATATACGTAACATTTGAGAAGTATACATGGATTACTGGTAACGCCACGAGGGATTTCGGTATGGGGCAACAATCTTTTCTTGGCTTCAGGGTAGCGAAATCTCAAGGTCGGCCCTGTCTTAACATCTAAGACCGAACTTTTTATGTTCCTTTACATTTCCCCATTTCCTGATGAACTTCACCCCATTGATTTTCAAGGTAAACTCGAGCAAAGTGAAGATTTTATTTTCAAGTATAAGTTAGATTTCAACCCATCTTCCGAAAACGGATAAATTACATAAAAGTAGGGGTCTTTTGTTTTCTCACGTTTGTAATTAGCATTTCGATTGGGCCTTCTGATTCCGTACTTCGTTTTATGTGAATCGATATTTGATTTAGGGGTTTTCATTTTCTTCTATTTTTTTTGTTGATGTCTTATTATTTCAATGTTCTATTAACATGCATCATTTTTCAGATTTATAGCTACTTATGCAAATGACTAAAAGATTAGTTGAGATTTTTTATAGCCATAAATTCAGCATAATTTGTTCGTAAATTCTCCTCTCTATTTTATTCCTATGACCTTGTATCACAAAGATTTAATTGGTTTGAAATCCCATACTGAACTGCGTATGGTTTGATACAAATGTTTTTGGATAATACACACTTAAGTCCTTGTTTTAAATCAAAAAATCCAAATATTGTATTGACTTTTAAAACTTGTCCATGACTCTAGATGCGGAAAAACGGTCGCCGGTTTTTAGGGAAGTGAAGAAACGAGCGTGTTGTCGAGACTCCTTAACCGAGGAAAATGTTCAACCTCACACAGATGCACTGCAAAGGGAGTGCATAGGTTCGAGAGATCAATCTGTAGGATTCCGGCCTAAACCAAGACAATGGTCGTTCCAGAGTCAATTCGGTCGCAAAGAGGGAGAAGTGTTGATCTTTATGAGGGAAGCTGAGAATTGTGTGGGATCAATGATGATCAAGGATTGTGAGTATGTTGAAGGTTTCCGCAAATTTGGTGAACTGATGAGTTCGAATAAATTCTGATAGATTGATGAATTCTTGAGAGTAGTTACTCTAGAAATTTTGTGTAGACAATTGTTGATAGCTAGTGATCCTTCGTTGTCCTCAATCATGGATTCAGAGACTTATTTATATTGCGTAAAGACCTTGATCCCTGTAAGTGTGACGGTTTCTTGAGTGAAAGAGTGAGGAAGTAGGAAATCATGGTAAAACCAATTCCAGGTCATGTGGAGACTCGGTTAACCATCCACCCACTACTTTGCTAACTCCCTCAACCGTTGGCACGACTTACTCACATTTCTCATTGTGGATGAACCCACGTGTTGTAGGCCGCCAGACCAAAGCCCTAATTGATATCCCCCAATGTGACGTGATTGATGTCTCACAAATTGTGGAGGCTGCATGACAGACGTGTATTGATTAGTCAGTTGTTGACTGATTAGACAGTGAGTCTCGATTTTGTTGAATTGGGCATGAGTGACGAGTACTTAGTGATTCATGGATTGAACATGCGTAGTTCTTTGAATGATGCTGATATTGTACGCGTTGGCAAAAATTATGAATTTGATGATGGATTGCTGATAATATTGATAGCTGGATCAATATTTGTGCAACTGAGCAAGTATTGCTCAATTCGACGAATTACTGATAAATTACTAAATATTGATAGCTGGATTAATATTTGAGCTACTGGGCAAGTATTGCTCAATTCGACGAATTATTTATTGGTAACGTGACCCAATAAAATATTAATTAAAATATTGGTAGACTACCAAAAATTATATGATTAATCCAGATGATTGTTGAATTAATGTAAATTCATTAGTGTTTGAATCTTGCTCAGAATGATGATTCGTGGAGCATTTATTGGAAACCTTAATTTTAGATCAATTATCTGTTAATTGATGAATCGCTGAAAATAGATCATGAATGACAGAGGGACCGACCATATGGGATGATGTACGTCCATGTGGCATCCAAGTGCTTGAGTGAGCATGCACCAGGATCCTTAGTTGGCCGGCTGGTGAAAGAATGATAATTAAATGACGGTTTCATCATTTATTGAAATATTGCTCGATTCAGCATCAGGTGATAAAACCTAATTATGAAAAAGTGGGGGATCGACCTAGAGGTCATGAAACCGGCTCTTGGTGGTCGTGGGACCAGCTGGTAGTCGTTTGAGCAAACTTCGGGTTGGTTGAAAAGAGTTTGGGCCCAGTATGAGCAATTGAGCAAATTAGGCAGAATTGTGAAAATGTGTGGGACCGGCTCGTTGCAAGCCTTAGAGCCGCCCTTGTCGGCCAAGAGAGCATGCCCGTGTCACCACAATGACCATATCTCAATCCTGAGAGTTTCAGTATTTTCTGTTGTGCGTTTGAGCAACATGTTGGATTTTCAGAAGAGTTTGATCTTGACTGAATTCTTGATTTTTGCTGGAATGAGCATGTATGCTCATTTGATCAATATTTTGTAAATATTAAAATAAGAGTATTTTAACATTTAATATGGCCATGAGAGGCTAGTCGGTCGTGTTACCATGTCGGCTTTTGGCTTTTCATGATTTGAGCAATATTTGAGAAAATATGAAGAAACCATGATTTTTGCTCAAACTGAGGAGTTTCATGAGATGAGGAAAATAATAATTATGAAAGACTAGGGATTGTAAGGTGTGGGACCGGCCACGACTAGGGAATGACCGGCCGACCAGGTAGCTCGGTCCCACGACACCTTTCCCGGTTTTATATTATTATTTTTCATGAAACCGTGAAACTATGGAGAAACCATGAGTTTTGTTGAAACGGAGGAGTTTCATGATATTAGAGAAATAATAATTATGAAAAGACAAGGGATTGCAAGGTGTGGGACCGGCCACGACTAGGGCATGGCCGGCCGGCTAGGTTACCTGGTCCCGCAACACCTTTCCCTATTTTCTATTATTATTTCTCATGAAATCGTGAAAATATGGAGAAACCGTGAGTTTTGCTCAAACAAGGAAAGTTTCTAGAATGAATGAGTTTTCATGAGTTCATGAAAATAACAAAATAAGGAAAAATAATGGAGGAGGCATGAGACCGGCCACGGCTAGGGCACGGCCGGCCGGCCGGTATGCCCGGCCCATGAGCGCCTCTTTATTATTTTAATTTTACTATTTTCTCTCTCCTGTTTTGTGAAGGATTCCTCGTTTTTCCATATTTTCGAATGCTCGTTCGTGCATTTGGGTGCTCGGTCATGTATCATTGTAGAGTGCACTTGCACCTTTTTATGGGGATTACTCAATGATGGTCCAGATGCCCGATTGTTGAGTATTTATTACTAATTTATGAAATTAAGTGGAGAATGATTCATGAAACTGAGTAATAAAAGTGAGTAGTTTTTTATTATCAATCCATAGGATCAGTCGTGGATTCGACCATGAATTCGGAATAATAAAACAAGTATTACCATTCCGCGGGATCGTGGATTCGACTATAGAATCAGAGTAATGAAAGTAGTTATTACCATCCCATGAGATCAGTCGTGGATTCGATCATGAAATCATAGTAATGAGATTATCTATTACCATTCCATGAGATCAGTCGTGGATTCGATCATGAAATCAGAGTAATGAGATAAAATAGATTATCTTCTAGGAATTCAGTGGTGAATGTCACGGTAGAATTAATCTATCACAGAAGGGATATTAGCCAGTTAAATCGTCATACCCATTCTGAAAGGTGCATAGTCAGGAAACAACGAGTGTTTCCGAAGTCCTGGAGGCGTTATTGCTCTCAATCTTACGGAGAACGACCTGGATCTATACACGGTCTCTCTACATAATCAGGGAACAGTGAGTGTCACCGATGTCCAGAATGCGTTGTTGCTCTCAATCATACAGAGAACAGCCCAATTGTTCTTCTATGTAGAGGTGGGTCTCTCTATGTAGTCAGGGAACAACGAGTCACCGACGTCCTGAAGGCGTTGTTCCTCTCAATCTTACAGAGAACATCCCAATTACGTTATTCTACATAAAGGTCATGATGAAATGCGAGGCATCAAACACTCATCTAGTGGAGGCCTTTCGAGAAACATATTCATCATGGCTCGTAAAATATGAATCGTCACATGCCTGAAAGCCGCGTCAGAAACTGCAGTATCATGATTTTACTATTTTAACCTTTGTTGAAAATCCACTATCTACATTAAATCCACTGCTTAGTGAGGGACAGTCATGTTCCGTAGTAAGTATTAATTGGTGATTTTCAGTCTCCGAGTTCAGTGATTGAACTTAGTTGCACAAAGGTATTTTCAAAATCCTCAAATTTGCTCCAATGGTGTCATGTACGAGCAAATGTTCGGGTGAGGACCCTGATAGTATGATAGAGTGTCATCCCGTGAACACGGATAGATGAGGCATTGTTGATTTGGACGCCCGGAGGCTCTGTTCTGGTCGTTTTAGGATTTATGGGCCCGAGTACAAAAAATAAAAACCCATGTTTTATTAGGTTTTGGAAATAAAATTATTATAAAAGGAAAGACACCCTATTTTTTTAGTTCTTATTTTCCCAGCTGACCGACCACTCTCTTTATCTTCTTCACGAGCAGGAAGAAAAACTTTTGTTTGCCGGAGCTCCAATTGCCGCCGGTAATCTACCCACCGCCGACTAACTTCCGGCGTCGTTGACAGGTTATTTTTTTTTTGCTTTGTGTTTTATGATTTCATTAGTTATTCATAAAACAAAAATCCCATAGTTTCATGTATGCGTAGGATTTATGAAAATTTGTTTTTAGAAAACGTATATATGCCCGTTTGTTCATTAATTTAAGGAACGAGCAAAAATCCCCAATATGGAAGAGATACATGAATTCTTGAATAGACATGGTCTAGTTGCAGTAGGGAAAAATTTTGTTTATGAGGTTTTATGAAAACCCCAATTTGTTTTCAAAGCATGAGCTTTGCAAATACTTTTAGGAACGTAGGTTCGTTCGTAATAAAAGTAATAAATAATGATCCGTAGGGTTAAAGGAATTTTTGAAAAGACCTGTAGTTCATGATAAAATTTGTTTATGAACTTTCAAAATTTTATTTGGAATATGTGGACCCTTGCAAAAATAGAAAAGACCCTCGTTTCATAGAGGAATGCTCGATTGAGAAAAAATAATAACTCGCGTAAGGATATGAAAGTTAAGATTGGCAAAGTGAATATTTTCTTATCAAAAATAGATAATGGATCGTGAACCGTGAAGACTTTTTCAAAGTGCCTCTTGAAAAATGCTCTTAAGGGTTTGATATTTCCGGTGTTTTATTTATATTTCTTTGTAATTAAAATATCTTTCACTCTTTTATCTCTGAAAGATATAGTATCATGGCTCTTGTACATAGGTACCACAAAAAAGGATGCATTAGAAGCAGTTAATGTGTATCTATGTGAAGGAATCCAATCTTCGAGAAAGATAAAGTAGAAGTCTACAAATGATGAAAAAGGTTCTTCCTCTAACTGTTTTTTTATCTGTTTGTCAGCATGATAATAACTTTAGGTTTATGGTGAAGAATTTTATCAGCAAAAGAAATGATTTAAAATTTCAAATCATTTTGTCCTTGGAAAAGATAGCTCACTATGAACGAATGTTGTCTCTGACAAAGAACACCTTGTATAATCTGAAACAAAGCTTAGTGAGTTAACTGACATTTCTGAAGATAATTTAGAAGAATTGAATGATCCTATAATCAATGGATTTTTCGATAATGAAAAATAATTCTCGGTAGACGCTCTGAGAAAGATCGACGATGTCTAGGAAACTTCTTATGAGAATTTATTCTTATGTTTTAAGAAGGATAACTAGGGTTTGGAGTAGCAAATATTGTGATTGCACATAGCTATTTCAACGATGTTCATCTTGTAATGTTTTTAGATTTATTTATTTAAATTCTAAGTTATTTGGAAGATGATTTTGCAATATTAATCTTTATTGGTTTTATATATTGCAAAAATATTTTATGGGATATGTGGCGTTTACGTCCGTGAACTATGATTATCTCATATGCTCAAAACTTAAGTCTATTATGTCATTATGCATGAAAAGGAGAGGGTACCCAAATATACCTCAAGCTAAAACTTTTCCTACCTATAAGTCCTTTCTCCGAAAGTGATTGTTTATGGACTGATTCGAAACAATGCAACTAATCGGTTCGCACTTCGTGTGATCGCATATGGATATTAGATCGAGATAATACAACAACGAAGTATGTTTACTTGGTAAAAGGTTCGGACTTAACCAAATACAATAGGATTCACTTATCAAGTAAATAGGAATTAACTTTGTGCGATTTAATTTAATTATAAGAAAATAATTATAATGCGGAAATATAAAGTAAATTACATAGCAAGATTTTGTTAACGAGGAAACCGCAAATGTACAAAAACCCCGGGACCTTGTCTAGAATGGAATACTCTCAGGATTAAGCCGCTACAAAAAATTACACCTAACTTCGTATGGTTGAGACCAAGCAATTAAACCTATAGTTCACCTAGTTCCGTCTGTATTCCCACGCCTCCGACTTATGGATAAGTCACGTACTTGGAACAATTCTTTTAGTTCGTATTCCAAATAGTAAAGGAACAACAAATCTGTTTGGTATCAACTTTCTTCAACCGAGTGATATGAGTTCCACAAAGGTTCTTCTGTTTATCTTAACATAAACTCCTTCGTCAGGTCCTTAGATCTATCTCATATTCAATTACCAAAGTAATCGTTAAGATTTTGCGACCAACACTCTTAATCCAAAGAATTTTGTTGATCCCGATCTACTCAATTAATCAATCCAATTCTATCACTAGGATAAAACTGATTATTAATTGGATCCTCTTTTTACCGAAACAAGTATTGTGTACACCAAAGATTATGAACCCACAAATCAGAAATCTTCAATATATTTTTCGTCTTCAAATCTTCTTAGATCTTCAAATAAATACCAGCAAACAATCACTTGAATCTCTTGTGATCAATCATGCACAGAACGAAGTCTATTAACAACGGATTATCACAAGATCGTTTTTAGAACTACAACAGTCTGAAGATCCCTGTCGAAAATATGAACTAGTTTGAGTGAATCTTATATCAGAAGAGAAGATCCTCAAGCATAAACAAACTAGGTTCAATCAAAGTTCAACCATCGTTAGTCAATCAAATCAATCGAAAACAAAAGATAAACCACAATTATCTAGTTTCCCACCAACAGTACTAATAGAGCTTCTCAATCCCAAAGAAGACTTTAAACTGAGCGGCCGTAATAGATTTCGCCTAATTAGGTTACTCTCCTCTCCGAATAAGCGTCTACACCAGTAACAATACAACAAGAGGTGGTTTGTTGTTACGAAGGATTAGTTTGCTAGAAATGTAAACTGCAAGTATTTATAGACAAGGAAGTTTGGACACCACGGAATTTCCAAAAACGAAAATATTCTCAAGATATTCATTAAAGCACAAATTCGGTTTTCATAATTCCTGCAAATGCTTTGTACAAAAATAATAATCGAAATCTCTTAGAAAATCTTTAATTAGTAAATGCACATTACTAATTCTTATTTTCCTAAAAATGAAATTAATAACCTTAATGAAAAGATTCTTAACTTATTTGTGTTTCGATCCTGGGATTCTCTTCCCTTAGCTATTAAGGAATAACTTTGACCAATTAAATAATAAACATTCACAGCACGTGTTCAAATTATGTAGACATCCTAACTTTGTAAGTTCTCTTTAATACTTACAACCTGGAAACCGATTTTCAACACTTCCAAACAAGTTAGAATTGGTTCATCTGACTTCCAAGAACTATGCGATTGATCAAATAACATTCAATCACAAATCATGGGTTTAACGATTCTACCAAAACAAGTTTCGGTTCTACCTTCCATGTGAGTACTGTGCATAGTCACACTAGATTTCCAAAATTTGGTTGACTAAGTACTAGGATCGGTTCCCAACATATATATGGTATCTAACTTATATGTGTTCCACATGTCCATAGGATCGGTTCCCCTTTCTGCTATAAACCTGTTGCACCTCATACAAGGATCGGTTCCCCCTTTGTGATGTACTGCACCTCTTACTAGGATCGGTTCCCCTTTTCCTAGTTTTGGTCAGACATAAAATCACAAACCCGATCATATCATCTCAGGTGATTACTTAAGATCAGTTTCACTAATAAAAGTCATATCAATATATAAGTCAGGCCTTTGTGAATAGTTTTACCAAGAACATAAACAAGTCATGATTGTCTCTACTAATCACACATATTGGTTGTTCATAAGATAAGCAATGAATAACAAAACCAATAACACCAGGAGATTTCCTTTTCGATTCACAAAGCAAGTTCATGAATTTACTTCCTTAAAACACATGTAAACATTGTTCCCTAGGATGAAATCCTCACCTCATACCCATACATAATCACAATAGCATTCAAATGATTATGGCGATGTCTTATCTACAAAGTTTAATGGTTAAGCAATAAACCTTGTATTGTATTCCTTAATACTATGTCTATCTAGAGTTCAAACATGCTTCTCAGTTATGTTTTCAATATGCACGACTTGAAAGATACGTTAGGGAATGAAACGGTTCAAGTCAAATATCACTAACCTCAAGTGGAAGGATGATTGTCGTTGTAGCTCCTTGCTTCTTCACATCTTCAAGTCTTCGCTATACTTGTAAAGTCTCATTATCCTAATACTTTCAAGCTAACCTGTACGAAGTTGACTCTAGTACATAATCAAGCGACTCTTAACTTGAGTTTTGAGTCACTAAAATATGACAACCAAACTTGACATACCAACGCTTGGTGGGTTCAACCGAGTTATGCTCTAACAATGCAAATATTAATAAAAGATAAAATGAACTTTTGAAAATTCCGCAGTATTGATCTTTCCCTGATCCACTTTTATGTGAAAGTACTGTAAGGTTCCGTAAGTTTTCTTATGTTGAGCGTTTCCGATTAAATTAATCAATAAGGTTTTCTTGTGGTTAATTCGTTCGAGTTTACCGGATAGAAATCCATGTGATTTTTTAATGTCCAAATAAATCCTTGTTTTCTTGTAAAAGTATGGTCGCTCATATTGTTCTTTCGGGAATGACATAAAATGGGGGAGAATTCTTAATTGAACTTTTGCTTAATTGCCATATCTTTGTGGGGAGTGCGGCTGTGGAATATTGTAGGAGTTATATTGTATCATTATAAACTCCTTGATGAATACACTAAGTTTCGACTATGTGAAATCATCGAAACAAGTTGTTATGTTCTCTTTTGGTCATGAATTATCTCTTTGAAAATTTCATTATGATCCCGTAGTTTTCGTACCTTTGCCAATTTATATTGACAAAAAGGGCGAGAATTATTTGGTAGTTCACACTACATACATATGGTTTACGTATCATTGTGTAAGGGGTAGTGGTTTTCACTGTGAGATGGAGTATTAAATCAGGGGGGTGATACATATCACCTTAGTATTATTGTCAAAGTTGTGATGCAATTTGACTTTGATGTTGTGTAATAATACTATGACATTGTATAAAAATGATTGAGAACATATGTTTCTTATTGTTATGGCTAGGGATCTTCAACAACAATGATGTTGATTTGAACATGTTCAGAATCGCTGGAGTACTTGGAGTAGCGAAGAATTCAAGGAATGTTGAAGAGACAAGAAAATCAAGCATGATGGATGAGAAGCTACAAAGTTTATTTATTTTTTAATCCATATGTATTAATAGTTTTGTCACTAAAATTGACAATGGAGGAGATTGTTAGAGCACTGCTCGGTCGAACTCGCAAGCGTTGCTATCTCAAGCTTGTTTGTCAAGTTTAGTTGATCAAAACTATATACTTGATTTCTAGTGTACTTATATCTATGTCTCGGATTAGGATAAAATGTGTAGTTGAGATTTAGCCTTCACGGCGTTCATCGATTGAAGACGCAGATCTACTGAGGAGATCTTAGAGGAACTTCATCAACAAAAGGTATGTGGAGACTAAAACTTACCTATCACTTAGAAGTCTATTCTATTCTACGTTCTAATGAGACTAACACCTTGTTTGTTTGCAGCTGACTCGGCGTCTGGGTCTGAGTCAACCCCTGACTCGCGCCGAGTCAGCAGTCAGACTGTTTGGTTTCCAATTTTGGTAATCCCTGACTGGGCGCCTGAGTCAAGTTCAACCCTGACTCGACCCCTCTGGAGTCAGGTATCGTAATATCCCTAAGTCATGAGAGTTAACATCTGAGTCGACCGAAAAGGATAAAATATCCTCGGCCTTTTAAAACTAAAATGTCTTTTCCTTTCTCATTTTTTCGTTCTTCGATGGAAAAAAACAAATTGGGAGAACGAAAAAACCCTATATCACCTTAATCTTTATCAGCTGATCTTCTTCATCTTTCTCAATTCATATTCTGCATCTCATTAAACAATTTTACTCATCTTTTCCATCTCTTTAAACCCATCTGAGTTATTATTATTTATTTATTTTTTTAAAAATCATCAACTTCAGTGGATGAGATTTGGGAACATGAGTTTTTCTTATTTGGGAACATGAGCTTTTTTTATTTGGGAATATGGGTTTTCTTCTAATTGAGTTCTTAAATGGCTTTCCGGGAGAAGGAAGAGGATAAAAGTTGTGTGAAGGTACAACTTTATTTCATATATTGTTTTCTTAAGAAATCGGTTTTCATAGATTAAATTATGTCAGTTTCTATTCTATGGATCAGTTAATTTGATGCCCTAAGCTTGTTAGCATCTAGTTGTTTGTAGAAATGCGTAAGAGAGAAATAAATCAAGTTTTTGAATGACATCTTGCATCTTCAGCTACCAGCAGCTTCTCTTTCAACACATTAAAATAAAAATATTGCATAGTTTTACTATTTCTAACGAATATTTATGATTATGTACTTCGCGTTCAACACTGCTTATTAACTTATAATTGTGATTCTTGTATACATGTGCGGTGTTTGTAGTGCATGAACAAATAACTTACTGACACTGCCAGCATGCCCTATACCTAATCCTGGCTAATGGTATGTATATGCTAAAGTTAGATTATGTGTGAATACGGAACATATGCAGTATGGTTATACAATAGGTATGTAGGCGATGCTTGCATCTACGTTTGATGGGAATGGGTCACCAAAGAATATTGCTTTTGGCATATTGAAAATTTTAAAATTAGGTTTATCGACCGAGTATTTATGTGAATTGTTGTTAGAGACACTTGAGCCTATTTTCTCTGTCTTATTTTGTGTATATCTTATTCGAAAATTTCGTAGCTATAATGTATCCTATAAACACGTAATTGATATGGAGATCAACAAGACATCACAATTGTTGGTGCTGAACACTATTTGTTTTCTAATTTGAGACCCTAGATTATTTTGGAATTTTTTTAGGTAGACGTATAACTTTGGTAAGTTGTTGGTGGTTTGAGTGTCCATGAATAGTTTTCCTCTATTTGAATTAAACAGATGTCAGTTTCTTTAATTCTCACTGATTCATTTTCTTTTAAAAATTCTTTCTCAACAGTAGGTGCACTTGGTGGAGTGCAGCACATAAAGAGAAATGGAATTTTCCCACTTATTCTCCACTAATCCAGTAGTACTTGGGCACTAGAGTAGTGGCTCGTTTTGTTGTCGAGTGGAAATCAGGATGGATATATGATGCATGTACCTCTCGAACAACTTTGGCCTCACAACGTGGTATGTGCTACAATTAATGATGTTTTCTCTCTAAATGCTTCATGCTTGATATTTGATTACTAGGACTAGTAAATTGGGTGTTATCAATGCTACAACATGCTACTTAATCCCTTTTATTTTGGTAATAGCATTGCTGGTGAATTGTCTAGTTTGCATGCTTGTTGTCGGGTTTTTATATGATATCTTTCGGATGAGTATGCAAAATACCTGTCTAGCAACCTCCTTAAACTTGATAAGTGAGTATATTTTTTCTCTGCAGTTCTTGAAGATTTTATCAACGGTGGTGAGTCGACATCTCTTTTGGACTGCGTTAAGCTGACTTTCAGAGCCTTAATTGCTCTTGCGGACGCAATTCCACCAGCACGAGCTGGTCTTGCTTCTTTGGCCCCTAATGGAACAGATGGATCCTCAGCTTTCGCCAAACAAAATGCTTTTGCACCATCTCAAGGACCATTCCCAAGTAGTTCATAAGTTACCCAAACTCCTGCTCCAGGGAATCCTCCCTTGAATGATGTTTGGGAGTCAAGGAATGCATGGTGTTGTTATATTGCTTGCTCGTTATTGCCCGTTGATGTCTCTGCTGTACTAAGAGGGCCTTATTGGTTACTCATAGTTCACTTCTCGGGACAATTTGATCTTCTTATTTTTTTCTGCAAAGAGTTTTCATCTATATATGTGCAAGTTACAGTTCAGTTGCTACTGAACATACTATTATTGTTGAACGAAAGCAAATGAATGTATATGTTCCCTTTTTAGTTCAAGGTTATAAATGAATGGAGAGTAAAAAAAATGATACCAGATAACCCATTTCTATACAAGGGTATTTTATGTCCAAAAAAATTCAATCAGCTGAGTCAGGTCTGACTCGCAAAACAAACAAATTTTCTGAGTCAGACCTTAGTGAGTCAGATCCAGATGAGTCAGGTGATTCCAGTCAGATCTAGATGACTCAGATCTGGACGACTCAGATGAGTCAGCTGCAGACAAACAAGGTGTAAGTCGTATAGTTATATATACTTTTACAGTATACACAATTGATATTTCGAGCTGAGTTTATCTCGCTTATCTATTTCTCGAAATATTTGTTGAAATCTTTTTTCTTTAACTATGTTCATCATTATTCTTGACGATTTTAGTTGGAGACAAATTTATTTGTTGGAAACTAAATATTAAGTTAAAAGATGATCATGTGAAAATTACTTTTTTTTTGGTAAGTCCAAAATTGTATTGATGAATAAAAAATATTTACAAAGAGTTTACAAGAAAAGAGGTCCAAAGACCCCAAAATCTTACAAACTATTTAAATCTGAAATAACAGACATTAGGAAATTCTAAAGAATTTAGAAAATAAGGTCTCTCATCATAATTCAAACCTTCACCATTATGAAGAAAACATCCTCTCTTAGCCATATTATTAGCTGCAAAATTAGCTTCACGATAAGTATGCACAAAACGAATCGACTCATATTTGTCTTGAATATCCCTACACCTATGTCTTACAAACCATGGAACTTTTTTAGTAGACAAGACCGTGACTGCTCCAACAGAATAAGACCTCACTAATATCTTGCGAACTTCATATTTCATAGCCATTCTAAGCCCACGATTATACCATAGAGCTCAGCCAAAAAATTATTAGTTCTGCCCCAGACAATACTCATAGCACCAATGAAAGTACATTCAGCATCACGCACAACAACTCTCGTACTAGAAATACCAGGGTTTCCTTTGGCCGTACCATCAAAACACTACATTAATTCATCTCTATTCGGTGGACTCCAACTGCATTCAATTGGATGTACAAATTTCACCTGGCTATGTCGTACTCGAAAGCAATTCAGCATATTCAAATCTGCCGTAGTGTTTGCTTGAAACTCTTTAATCGGGCAGAAAATTCATGAAATCTGATGGGAAACTCGTTGCTTGAAAAAATGGATACTAGCAGTCTTTTTTTGAAAGCAAGCCTTATTTCTGGAGTGCCAAAGTTCAGCGCTAATCACCATATTTGCTAACAGCCACAAATCCTTGATAATACGACTCCTACCCTTCGCTGATTTGTATGAAACAACAAGGTCATAGTGAGCATGCAAAGAAAAGATACGTACCTGCACTCCAACGCCATATTTCAGCTGAGAAAGAACAGCTCCACAAGATATGTTCTAAGGATTCTTCATCAGCTTTGCGTAGATAATATTTGTTAGCAAGTTCAACCTTAAATCTACTTCTGATTTTGTCCTGAGTGGCACATGCCTCCCTAGTAAGCTTCCAGTTTTGTGCTGCCAATTTCGGATGAATGACTTTCCTCCATAAAATACCATTGTTAGAGCACTGCTCGGTCGAACTCGCAAGCGTTGCTATCTCAAGCTTGTTTGTCAAGTTTAGTTGCTAAAACTATAAGTCTTGATTTCTAGTCTACTAATAGATAAGTCTCGGACTAGGATAGAAAGTGTAGTTGAGCTCTAAGAATCCACGGTGTTCATCATGCAAAGATGAAGAACTACTCAAGGAACTGGTGGAACTGCATCGAAAAAAAGGTATGTGGAGACTTGAACTTATCTATCACTCAAAAGTCTACTTTATCTCCTATCTTGAGATAAAAGTCGTATTGCTATATAGACTATGATTATACACATGTACTATTTAGAGCTGAGTTTATCTCGCTTATCTATTTCTAGAAATATGTGTTGGTAAGCTTTCGCTTTGGCCAAGTTCATCTTTACTAGTGACAAAAGTGATATTAGTTTAAATCACTTGAAAATCGTTTTGACGGAAAATAGTTTGTGAACAACAACTATATAACGTTCTCTAAGAATATTTCAATGATTGAAATGAGAGTTTAGAATACATAACCATGGTTGGATATAAACATTGTGAGATAACTCATATGTGTGTTAGTCCAATATCCTTGAACCAAAGTATGCGTACTTTGCTGCTCAGGATAACCGGAACTAAAGTCCGCGTACTGTCAGAAGTTCACGTCCCGTGAATTTCTGCTGGAGTTTGTGAACTGAAAACAAACTTATTTCGGGTACTTAAGTCCGCGTACCAGTATGCGTACTTAAGTAGGTTATTCTCTAAAAACGGTTTAATTCGTGAACTAAGACATTTATATTTTAAGGAATGCAATCTTTGCAAACCGTGGTTATAATGTTCATGAATCGATTCGAGTGAACCAAAACTTTTTTTGTTTCGAATGTATCTTGTATACTTATATAAGATCTAAGCAATTGAACAACTCTCTAACTAGTTCATTTGAGTCATTTGAACTAGTTGTGGTAAAGAAGAATAAGGTTGATATGAAAGTGCTCATGTGGCTAACCTATGGTTAACTACTGTTGAACCAACGACTTGTACACGTTTAGGTACGGTTACTCAAACCTAAATGAAGATACATTTCATGTGTGTATAACAAGCTAAGATTCGATCTAACGGTTGAAATATATTAGCTAGAATCTAATCAGGTTTTCATATAACGGTGAATATTGAATGCTTTGTTACCAAGGTAGGATTGATTCCAAACCCTGATTTGAAGACTATGTAAAGGAGAACTCTAGCAACTGGGAAACCTAATCCCCACACCTCCTGTGTGATACTAGTTGTATAAGATAGAGTCGATTCTCCTTTAACCTTAGGTTTCTATCGAGACCCTGTAGGTTAACGACTTGAAGACTTCATTGGGATTGTGAAGCCAGACCCAATTATTTTATCTGTAGCTGCGTGATCTGATCTTGTTGTTTATATCGTATTTGAGTACAATTATAAGATTAGCTTGAGATTAATTTCTCCGATAGGCAAGATAAAAAGTAGTCACAAATATCTTCGTCTCATCGTTTGTGATTCCACAATATCTAGTTTCGCCATCATACGATTTAGATTATTGTGAGGTGATTGATAATTCTAGGCTGTTCTTCGGGAATATAAGTCTGGGTTATCAATTGGTTCCTGTTCACCTTGATTTATCAAAAGACGGAACAAAACTCGTAGGTATTTTTGTGGAATACAGATTTATCTATTCATGTAGACTTTTATGTGTGATATAGATTTGTTTATTAAAGCTTTCGACTTTGGGTCGTAGCAACTCTTAGTTGTAGGTGAGATCAGCTAAGGGAATCAAGCGCGTAGTATCCTGCTAGGATCAGAGAGTAAAGAGTGTAACTGTACCTTGGATCAATGTGAGAATTATTGGGGTTCAACTACATTCCAGACCGAAGTTAGTTTGTAGTAGACTAGTGTCTGTAGCGGCTTAATACAGTGTGTGTTCAATCTGGACTAGGTCCCGGGGTTTTTCTGCATTTGCGGTTTCTTCGTTAACAAAACTTCTGGTGTCTTTGTTATTTCTTTTCCGCATTATATTTTGTTATATAATTGAAATATCACAGGTTGTGCATTGGATCGATAAATTGGTAAATCCAACCTTTGGTTATTGATTGAAATTGATTGATACTTGAACATTGGTCTTTTGTACCGTTCAAGTGATTTCTCTTGTATTCAATTAGACTCGCAGATTTCTATTTGCTTGAGTAAGTATTGAATCGAGAAATTGAGATATAACTCCTTGATATACTTTTTATTAAGATTGAGTGTGACTGTCTAGTTGATTCTCTTGAAAGTATATTGGAGTTAGTCCATACATATTGCTAAGCGAAGTATTGGGTATGGTTGTTAGACCCCCGCTTTTTCAATTGGTATCAGAGCAGGAAATCACGTTTAAAGACCTCATAAGTCTGTGTTTGTAGCAATCTGACTCTGTGGACGGAAGATTATCTCTTACTGTTGCGCACACCAAAATTTCTTCTAAAGCTTTTAATTATGCAAAATGTCTTGGGATTGCCTCAAAGGATAACTCTTTAGTTGATTCTTCCGAATCCCGAGGTAGAAAGTATGTTTTGTCAAATTTTGATAACATTTCCTCAAATGAGACATTTGACACTCTGTCAAAAGCTAAATGGATCTCACCAGAATCTCAAAACAATCTACTGTGGCTATTGATTTTCATAATCATGCTCAGCTCATTGATGAATTTGAAAAGTCTCTTGGTCGAGAACGGGAACTCTATGGTATCATTGAATCCTTCTCCAACAATATCGAAAAATTTATCCAAGAAACTACCCTTCAGCGTGAAAAGATTAGTTTTCTTGAGAATATTTTTAAAGAGGACTCAATTAGAGAAAAATGTTTGATCGAGATGCATTCATCTGATTTTAATAGACTTCGTGTTGAAAAGAAGAAACTAGGTACATCCCTTATTCTATCCCAAGAACAGTGCAAATCCTTGAAAAAGGAATACTCTGTTTTAATGAGAAATTCTTCTGTACCGATGATCAATTCTCAGACAGAATTACAGTACATGAAGAGATGTTCTCCAAAGGAAGTTTCTGCTAAGAAATGTTTACATGACTTGCAATCTTCTAAAAGGATTATGATTTTAAAACAGGTTCTTGTTAATATTTCTCCTCCACGAACCCGTTCCTCCTGTGGGAAAAAGAATCATTATGTTCATCATTGTTTTGCTAGAAAGAAACAAATTTCTGATCTTCAAAATCTACTTCTTTTCACTGTCAACAGAGTAAATTCTCTAATGACCACTACAATGGATTTCTTCCTTGCAGATAAACATGATTCTCATAAAATATATTTCAATAGTCACTCATCTCGAAATCCCCACAGGAATCGTGTTCCTTTGAATGGTTCAAATTTTTACACCACAAAAATACACATTTCCGATATTTATGAGAATAAGTCTGGTAAATACAAGTCTAGATGGTGGAAACTTGCCTCTTCCAATCCTTTGGAACCAATCTCTAGAGGTCCTAGACTTAATCCTTAGAAAAATATTCCTGAAGGATCACCTGACAAGGTTATGTTGAATCCTTATGGAATAAAAAATAACCGAAAGAAGGTAAGGAATACCAGGTTTAAACCTTTATATGGAATTTACAACTCACCTCTCAATACTCATAATGGGATTACATCTCACTTGACTGCCTAATCTTAGGCATTTTCATTCTTGTATCTAACTTGAGGGATGCAAGAATGACTTTTGGGAGATACTCAAGTCCATGGTAGTTTTCCATTTGTATTATGTTTGACTATTATGTTTTCTCTTGATGCGAAAGCAGAGACACTTGACTCCTTGTGTTTTGGGGTAAAAATTGATTCTGCTATTTCTGGTAAATTTGGGGTGTGTTGAATGAGAAACGAATTCAAACCCTAAAGAAATGCACTGGAAGGGAGTACCTTTATATTCGAGAGATCAATCTGTAAGACTCTGGCCTAAACCAAGAAATGGTCGTTCCAGATTCAATTCGGTCACAAGGTGAAGGAAAAGGGTTGATCTTAGGGAGGGAAGCGAAGAAGGTGTTTGACATCAGAATGTTGAATTATGAAGGTGTGGCTGTTTTATGACTTGTATCAGAATGTGAAACTGGCTTGCGGAGTGTAAGATATCAGTTCTTGGTGTTTTATGAATACTTGTGTTGATCACACTTGTTATTCCGAAATAGGTTGAAATCCTATTTATACAAGTCATGTTCGAGCACGCTCTGATCTCGTAGGAAGTGGAGGTGATTAAGCAGTGGGGAAGTGGGGTTGTGTAAAAAGTAGTGATCACCAAGATTCCATTACGAGGGAGAACTGGTTACACTTTCACCCACTACTCTCATTACTGTTAACCGTCCGTCCTTTCCTGACACTTTCTCGTAATGGGCGCGTTGCACGTCGCACGATGTAAACCTTTAGACCAATACCCCAGTGAGCATCCCCCAGTTTGTGACATGTTTGATGTCTCGAGTGAATGGGTTAAGTCGTGAGACTCGCCGCTAAAAGCAGCACATAGTGCTTTTTAGGTCAAATAATAAATTATTTGTGAAATCAATATTTATAAAACATCACTTATAATCGATGTATATAAAGCATCGCTTTTAAACAAGCATCTGAAAATATTCGATGTGCAGAAAGCATCGTTGTTTTTAGAGCTCGTTCGGTTAGTCGCGAATTGAGCATCTTGAAAAGGTAGCATGACCGACCACCTTTGGGTGATCGTTTGAGAACCCTATGGGTGAGGTACCACTTGGTCGATCACTCCCTATGGAGGAGGGATAGCCGATGATCACAGCATTACCCTGTTGGCCTCATGAAAACAAATCTAAACCATCCAACCAGGCTAGCGAAGTTGGATGGATGAGATGATTTGCGGCAGTTGCATATTTCCATTGATGTAATTTAGGGTTTAGGAGGCGTGCGGCCAACCATCTTTTGGGCGAACGATTGAAGGCACTGGGCATTAGTTTGAGCAGGCTGATCGACCATGTCCAAAGGTGGGTTTCCAATGAGCACGCTAATACCTTCGGGGCCACCTGAAATTGGATCTAAGCCACTCGATTTGGCCGGCGAAGATGGATAGTTGTGATCGGTTTGCGACAGTAGCGCGTTGCCGCAATACAACTTAGGGTTTCCAAAACAACGCGTTCACCCTACTTTGGGCAAGAGATTCAAAGCGCTCTTGGATTTCTATGAGCAAGTCGTCGTCCAAGGACGGAGTTGGGTCGCCAGTGAACAAGCCAGTACCCTTTTGATCATTCGAAAGAAGATATATGTCGTCCAACTAGGCTAGCTAAGTTTGGCGGTTGTGATGTTTTTGAGACTATTTTTGCCGGTCTTAGATCGTTTGAGCTCATTTTTCAACAGCACGATCACCCATGTTATGGCGAACGTTCAAAGGCGTTGCAGGTGAACTGACCATCTGGGATGCTAGTGGGCCCGTTGGTGGTCGTCACGGTGATTGCCTTGTTCCGCTGGGAGTAGGTTAGTCTTGTCAAATTGTCTGGCCAAATCGTGTGGCCGTGATTTGTCTTTAAGATTGACATGGACAGTCTAGGTTTTCCTTAAGGAATTTAAGTGTGTAGATCGTGCTAACTTGTAATTAAAAAGTGCGTTGACACGAAAAATCTCTTTATCATAGAGTGGAGTAGCCTGTGTGAGTACTTTCATGCAGATCTCAATACTTACACTTCGGGAGATTCGTGCTACTCTGTTGCGAGTGAACATTAATCGTCATGGCATGCCAACATCGAGAGTTCAGCTGGGGAACATAGCTTAGGAAAATAGAGCTCCGGCATTAGTGAGTAATGCAGCTAGGGGCTTAAACACTCATTAAGCTCTATACTAGTGAACAATTCATCTGGGAGCTTGAGTTTCAATATAATATGAAGAGACACATACACGCTCATCAGATTCTGATATATTCTACAAATTCCATGCGGAATATAGATATATCAAGGTCTACTACTTCTGAGGTCGGGTCAGGTAGACAGACTTTTTCAGTTTTCGCCCTAAGCTAAAAACCACCATCAATATTAAGTCATCTTCTTAGAATGTAACAGTGACATTGTTGCGGGGTAAGCACTAGATGGTGACAGATGAAAATTAAAATTCAAAAGATGAAGCAGGTAGATATTACTAGGGAAATCCAAATCGACCTTCAGTAGTGGGATCGCGCGGCCAGTGGCTTTCGTAGTAGCGTGTTGCTAGCTCATCTATGGGGTATGAGTGCGGTGCGCCCATCCATCTATTCCCGTTCATGGAGCAAGAAGGAATACTTCTTATGTTCAAACTCTGGAAACTGTGTTCGTATGAAAAGGGGTATCAACCCTCTTATGTTTTTTGCTGCTCGTCCGGCTCCGTGCTTTCGTATGCAGCGGTTGGATCCTCTTCGTCACTGTCAGCAGCTCTACCACAAGCGTTCCAATCGTCAGCGATAAGGTAAGTTCATCTTGTCTTCGTATTTTAGCTGTGAGTGTAATATCCATGAGTAGTTGATCAAACTTGGACATTTAGCTCGGTGTGAATGACTTTCTTTTTTAGCGGTGGTAGAGCCAGCGTCAACAACAACAAAGCAATCTGCAATAGTTATAATCAGCAGCAAGGCAAGTCAGGAGAACTCAAGGTAGGTGTTGTTTTCTCTTTTGCGCATGTATCCACTCAACAGTACCATCGATCTTCTCCAGAACGTGTAATAAGGTTCTGACTCGAGAATAATGAGTATCTAACCTCTCCGGTGGATTTCAAAGTTTACCAAACTCCATTGCACTGCTGGGGTGGATGGATGAAATATACGTTCCGCAATGATCATATCAGGGCTAATCTTGGAGAGTGTAGTTGCGTTGTTGATCCGTCCTTGACTTTAAGTTATTTGGTGCCTGGATTGCTGAGCCGCAATTATAATGTTCCTTGAACTCCTGAGCATTGACCAGAATGAAATTGTATTTATTCTGGCTCTTTAGCTTACAGGATTATTCTTTCCCTTCTGATTTCAATGATAATATGTTGTGGTCCTTTTGGATGCTTGTATGGTTAAAATATTCCGGAGCCGTTGGGTGAAGTAGACGAGCTGAGAGGCGTTCCGTCACCGGCGTACTGCAATCAAGTCTTCAAGGCCTTCGGTCCAAGCGAAATCCTTTGAACCATCTTCTGAATCTTGGACTGTTGTATGGAATGGGATGCGACTAGCATCCCCCAGTTACACTTCTGTCTGGTCACTAGAATAGATCTGATGGCGTGGCCGTATATGTGAATATATCTCTGCAGCGTACTTTTGGAGGGCAAAAAATCTTCATAAAATTCGCGGCGCTCTGGTTGTCTACCTTCTATGAGCAGGAGAGATTTTTGACGGTGAGGGGATTTTTGCAAGTCTTCAATCCCCCAAGTATGATTCACGTGATTCTTCGTATGTAGTTGTGCTTCACGCAACAGTCAATGCGAATTTTATTGTTTGTTGAAGAATCTCGGGACATTCAAAGGAATTGTAGTTTTGTTTTACTGTTGATCATCAGGCGAGTTTCTTAATAGCAATCCTACAGCTGAGGGGCGTCGTATCTGGCTTTATTCAGGGGTGATACAGCTATAAGTATCTATGAGTCTTCTTTTGGGATCTTTGATGCACGTGTATGGCTTCATGTTGAGAAATTCATGCGGCTCGTAAAGCTTTGACAGTGATGATGTTGATATCATAAATAACCTGGTTGAGGGACATGAAGGCATCTCGTGCTTGCAGTCCCCAGGTGTAATTATCCTGAGTTTATTTTCTCCTGAAAGACGTACTTCCAATGAATTTGCTGGTAAGGTGGTTGACGAATTGACAAAAGTGGCAATTTTTTGGATCTGTCATTTGTTAATCAATGGGCGGAGTCGCACTTTATAAACTTGTATTGTATCCAAATTTCTGGTAGCCCATGCACCCCTTCCATAAGAAATTAGAAATAAACATTGAATCTGACTTTGTCAGCGATGTGATTGTTGATGCGCAGCTTTGTGCAGGCCTTGAGTAGGCGGTGCTGAGTTTTGAGTAGGTGATGTGGCATACCTGATGCGGTTGGTCTGCGTGGCTTGCTGAGGCGTTGAAACGGCTTCGGCTTCTGGAGAGGATATTGAAGAGGCTTCTGGAGAGAATGTTGAAGCGGCTTCTGGAGAGAAACGTTGAACCGGCTGGAGCGAAACGTTGAAGCGTCTTCTAGGGAAAACGTTGAAGCGGCTTCTGGAGAGAGCGTTGAAACGGCTCTTGGAGAGAGCTGAAGCGGCTTCTGGAGAGGGCGTTGAAGCGGCTTCTAGAGCGGACGTTGAAGCGGCTTCTAGAGAGACCGTTGAAGCGGCTCCTGGAGAGGACGTTGAATCGGCTTCTGGAGAGCGTTGAAGCGGCTTCTGGAGAGCGTTGAAGTGGCTCCTGGAGAGAGCATTGAAGAGGCTCCTGGAGAGGAAGTTGAAGTGACTTTTGGAGATCGTTGAAGCGGCCCCTGGAGAGGACGTTGAAGCGGCTCCTGGAGAGGACGTTGAAGCGGCTCCTGGAGAGAACGTTACAAGTCGTGTTTTCTCCTCATGGGAGAGAATATGCTTCTTGTTTTTGATTTTCCCTTGCAACTCTCATAGTCTTAATGGTTACGATGTTGAAGTCGGAGGCCGCGTCAATCAGCATGTTGTCAAACTCAACATCCTTCAAGTGAGCAGTGGCTAAGAGTCCCCGGTTGCATCTATCAATCGTGCTTTCCTGAGAGGTTGGGGTTTGGGAGCGGCTTCCCTGGCTAGAAACAGCCTCTTGCCTGATACAACACGGTTGAGGGATGCAAATATGTCATAACGTTATGTTTTGTAGAAATACAGAATCTCACATAAATGCTCCATCATAGACTGTACGGTTTTGTGGACAGAATCCCCAGAAATCATGCAACTCAAAACGGGAAGAGGGTCTCTGCGAACTCTTTCAGTGCCTAATTGAAGTTCCTCTGCCGAAAAGGCGATGGTACCCAAATATACCTCAAGCTAAAACTTTCCCTACCTATAAGTCCTTTCTCCGAAAGTGATTGTCTATGGACTGAGTCGAGACAATACAACTAATCGATTCACACTTCGTGTGATCGTATATGGATACGAGATCGAGACAATACAACAACGAAGTATGTTACTTGATAAAAAAGGTTCGGACTTAACCAAACACAATAGGATTCACTTATCAAGTACATAGGAATTAACGTTTGTGTAATTTACTTTAATTATAATAAAAAAATTATAATGCGGAAATATAAAGTAAATGACACGGAAAGATTTTGTAAACGAGGAAACCGAAAATGCAGAAAAACCCCGGGACCTTGTCGAGAATTGAATACTCTCAGGATTAAGCCGCTACACAAAATTACACCTAACTTTGTATAGTTGAGACCAATCAACTAAACCTATAGTTCACCTAGTTCCGTCTGTATTCCCACGCCTCCAACTAATAAATAAGTCACGTACTTGGAATAATTCCTTTGGTTCGTATTCCAAATAGTAAAGGAACAACAAATTTGTTTGGTATCAACTCTCTTCAACCAAGTGATATGAGTCGGACGAAGGCTCTTCTGTTTATCTTAACATAAACTCCTTCGTCAGGTCCTTAGATCTATCTTATGTTCAATCACCAAAGTAATCGTTTAAGATTAATCCAACAACACTATTAATCCAAAGAATTGTATTGATGCCGATCTCCTCAATTAATCAATCCAATCTATCACAAGGATAAACCGATTATTAATTGGATCCTCTTTTACCGAAACAAGTATTGTGCACACCAAAGATTATAAACCCACAAATCAGAAATCTTTAATATCTTCTTCATCTTCAAATCTTCTTAGATCTTCAATAATAACCTGCACACAATCACTTGAATCTCTTGTAATCAATCACGCACAGAACAGAGTCTGTTAACAATGGATTATTACAAGATCGTCTTTAGAACTTACAACAGTCTAAAGATCCATGTTGAAACTCTGAACTAGTTTGAGTGAATGTTATATCAAAAGAGAAGATTCTCAAGCATAAACAAACAAGGTGCAATCAAAGTCCAACCACCATTAGTCAATCAAATCAATGAAAACAAAATATAAACCGCAATTATCTAGTTTCCCACCAACGGTACACGCTATATATTCTCAATCCCAAAGAAGACTTTGAACTGAGCGGCCGTAATATATTTCTCCTAATTATGTTACTCTCCTCTCTGAATAGGCGGCTACACCCGTAACAACACAACAAATATGAAGCTTGTTGTTACGAAGGATTAGTTTGCTAGAAAGGCAAACTTCAAGTATTTATAGACAAGGAAGTTTGGACACCAAGGAATTTCCAAAACCGAAAATATTCTCAAGATATTCATTAAAGCACAAATTCGATTTTCATAATTCCTGGAAATGTTTTGTCCAAAAATAATGATCGAAATCTCTCGGAAAATCTCTAATTAGTAAATGCACATTACTAATTCTTATTTCCTTACAAAATGAAATTAATAACCTTAATTAAAAGATTCTTAACTTATTTATGTTTCGATCCTAGGATTCTCTACCCTTAGCTATTAAGGAATAACTTTGAACAATTAAATAAATAAACATTCACAACACGTGTTAAAAGATCGGTTTCACTACTAAAAGTCATACCAATACATAAGTCAGGCCTTTGTAAATAGTTCTACCAAGAACACAAACAAGTCGTGAACGGTTATACTCAATCACACATATTGGTTTTTCATAAGATATGCAATGAATAACAAAACCAATAACGCCTGGCGATTTCCTTTTCGATTCACAAACAAGTTTATGAACTTACTTCCTTAGAACACATGTAAAACATTGTTCCCTAGGATGAAATCCTCACCTTATACCCATACATAATCACAATAGCATTCAAATGATTAAGGCGATGTCTTATCTACAAAGTTTAATGGTTAAGCAATAAACCTCGTATTGTATTCCTTAATACTATGTCTATCTAGAGTTCAAATATGCTTCGCAGTTTTGTTTTCAATATGCACAACTTGAAAGATATGTTAGGGAATGAAACAGTTCAAGTCAAATATCACTAACCTCAAGTGGAAGGATGATTGTTGTCATTGTAGCTCCTTGCTTCTTCACATCTTCAAGTCTTCACAATACTTGTAATGTCTCATTATCCTAATACTTTCAAGCTAACCTATACGAAGTTGACTCCAGTACATAATCAAGCGACTCTTAAAATGAGTTTTGATTCACTAAAATATGACAACCAAACTTGACATACCAACGCTTGGTGGGTTTAACCTAGCAATGCTCTAACAATCTCCCCCTTTGTCAATTTTAGTGACAAAACACTTACATCATATGGATAAACAAATTACAAGAATTCATTACACATATGTTTGATTCCCGATTCAACAGCACAATAAACTGCTTACATTCAATCCTTGAAAATGCCGTTGTTGACATTATAATAACAAAGCAAATACTCCCCCTAGATAGATATTCAATTCGCACGTCTTTGTTATACCAATTCATATGACATGTTACTCCCCCTTAGTCTTTGCTTTCACTCTTTTGTTTAGATAAAACGTTTAAGCACCAATGTTCTTTTCCTTAGCGATACCAATCAATATAAAATCAATTCCAGTATCACTTGTTTACTCCATATATTTCTCCCCCTTTTTGTCACAAAAAGACAAAGAAACGAAAAATAAAATAAAGTGACAACACGAAAAGAATCTTACAAATCTCAAAATAGACTTGCAACCTATAGAGTTAGGCACGAGGGTTCCACACATCATGTTCTGCTAACCAATATCAAAACCGAAACTACAAGTAGTTTTATTTTGATATGTTACCAAGGAAACAATTGTCCGAAACAATTTTTCCCAATTTAGTTTAGCAAAACAAAAATCAACTAAGCACCTTAGTCCCTTTGTTAAACTGATTGTTCAAAAACAACCGCTTAATTCGATAAGACCAAAATAAAGATAACTCTATTTTTCTCATCAGGTTCTAATTATCCATAAACTTAGACCTTTCAGTTTTAAACAAGACAAGTACTAGGTTAGTTAACTAGCATTTCTTGTTAAGGCATTCGATTATACTTGAATAACCGAAACCTCACTTCGATAAGTCTAACTAAGATCAGAATTAACTTAGTTTCTCTTATCCGGAATCGAATTGGACTAAACAACTCATCCCGTAATCCTTTTATTTCTTTAAGCCATAAATAATTCATACAAACCAACATAAATCAACTTGCATAATTATTCACCTCAACCGGAAGCAATTGAAACAACATAAGCATTAAAACACCGCAATTGCACCGAAATTTTGTAAGCCTAATCAATTGATACCACACAATAAAGCAAGATAACAATAGTTTTTCTTAACCGGAACCAATTGAATCACACACATCATGGAATAAACATCAATTGAACCGAAATTTTGTTAAGCAAAAGCAATAAATATATATGATATAAACTCAGGCTTTTCTTAAACAGGAAAACAATTAACTAACAAGATTGTTACCTCAAATTTCGCACCCGCTTCTCCAATATGATTGCATCTTCGTCCAGGGAGAATTGATATCGAAATATCATCATGTTGTCATTCTTATGCAAAAAAAAAAAGAATAACAACAACCAACCTTTACCAGAGAAAGGTTGAAAATAGGTTTTAACAATTGCAAGCAAAATTTGAAAACCGTCGAAACATATATGCTTTTATGCTAAACCAAAACCGATTCAACATATTGTGACTTTTTCACATATTGATTCTACCAGAACCCCTCATGATTCTTTGGTAAAGCCTACCAACATGGGCTAGAACTTAATCCTGCTAAATCAAAAAGTCACCCAAACCACAAGGGTTCACAATATTATGAGATTGAATATCAAGGTAATAAAACCGAAATCAAACATCCCATAAACATACATAGCAATACACCATAAATATTCAATAAATAATCAAGTATTGAAATTACCTCTATCTTGTCGGGAATTGAATTGCGAAAACAACGCAAAAAGAATGAGGTCATTCCGAATTCGGACGAAGAAGTTATGGGGAAAACAGTTTTACACTTCTTCGTATGGGGACCTCTCACTAGGATCGATTCCCTCCATTGCACCTATCACTAGGATCGGTTCCCCAAGAGTTACTTGTGACGGATCACAACATTAAACTGTTTTTGACATAACTTTTGCATACGATGTCCGAATTTAGTGATTTTTGGCTCGTTTTAATCGTAAAAACAAGATCTACACAAGTATGATCAGTAGATATCAAAATCATAAACTCAAAATTACCTTATCTATAAAAAGCTCAAATATAGATATATAAGGTATGAGTATAGAAGAAAAGCAATCTCCCTAAAGATGTTAATTAGTCATATAATAACCGAGAGATCATGTGCCCAGTTTTCTCATGTGCTTACTCACCTTTCAAAAGATTGAGCACCAAGGTGAGCATGCACATATCAACACAACTAGGTTGTGTTGAGTTGATCCTTGTCTTGTTCGTCACGAGTGACTAACACAGAATCATCATTCTTTACCTCTTGTTTGGTTTGTTTTCTCTTGTTCCATCTCTTGTTTTTCAACTTTGACTTGTGATGAAGAGTGTCATTATCACAACGTCCATTAGTACAAGAGATTTCAGACATAATTTCTTTCTTTAGTCTTTCAAGAAGACTTTTATAATTATTGTCACCAAAAATTAACAGCTGAGAGTCACTCTTGTGACTAACTTATGGTCCCTTCTTGGCTATGGAGGACTTCGGGACCCATTTAGAGTTGGGTTTCGCAGGAGAATCTTTGTCCTTCATATCATTAGGACGGTTGTCCTTTTGAATACTTTGCGAAACATCCTTTCTCCAATTTGGAACATCAGATCTTGTCTTTGCATTTGAAACATCATCTCCCTTTCTATAATTGGGTATTTTATGAGATGACCTTGTCGAGTGATATGCAAAATTTGAACTATCATTATAATAATTCTTTTTCCTAAACTTAGGATAATAACGATCTGAGTTCTTATGAGGAGAAAACTTAGCCAATTCGTTTGATACAAAAGAAAGTGCATCTTGCATCTTAAGAACTTTGCATCCCCATTGCAAGTGTCCTTTATTACCACAATAAAAACAATGCTTAGTATAAATATACGAAGTATGAGTTTTAATGTTACCTTTTTGTGGATCCTCTTGCATTGGAGCTCGACGAGTTTTCTTCTTATCCTTGTTCAACGTTGTTGCTTTCTTGACATTAGCAGAAATGCCTTCTTTGATTACTGCTGGTTGAACACTATTCTTAGGCTTGACAAACTTTCCTTCTTTACTAGAAATATGAGCATTTTTGTCATCAGTGGAAGCCTCTGATTGAGAAGAATTTGTAGCTTTAACAAATTTTACCTCTTTGCTAATATTTGAAGTATCTATTCCCTTATAGCCCAATCCTCGTGTATTACGATGATTTCTACTTGATTCTAACATTGAGGTTAACTAGTTTGAGCTTTCATTGGATTTTTTCAGTTCCAAACTTTCTTATTCCAATGTCTTGATTTTATCAAGAGTACCAGCTAATCATCCTCAAGGCGTTTTTATCGTGAGAGATATTCACCTTCCTTCTCTTTCAAGTGAGAGAGACCATCAATTACCTTATATTTAAGATACTGCAATTGTTGTGGGTTTTCTTATTTCAGCAAGTTATGTTCTTCATTGAGATTTTCAATCTTTAAAGTTAAATCGCGTTCTCTTTCAATTGCTGAAAGAATATCATTAGAACAAATAAGAAATTGTTTGCTCAATTCCTTTAGTTCAGATGGTTTTACACTTGATCTTTCATCAGAAATCTCAAGTATATAAATCAAAGATATCTTGTTAGGGATATCATCAATTGAGCAACCTGAAATTGAAGAATTATCTCCTTTTGAGCACATATCTTGTGAAACGTTAACTGAGTTTTCTTTAGTTTTCGCTCTCGCTTAACTCTACATTGACTCATGTCTGGTTGGATCGCATCAAACACAGATTGTTAGTTCTTTTCTTGTTTACCTACTCTGATACCAATTGAAAAGGCGAGGGTATCCAAATATACCCCAAGCTAAAACTTTTCCTACCTATAAGTCCTTTCTTCGAAAGTGATTGTCTATGGACTGAGTCGAGACAATACAACTAATCAGTTCACACTTCGTGTGATCGTCTATGGATACGAGATCGAGAAAATACAACAAAGTATGTTACTTGATAAAAAGGTTCGGACTTAACCAAACACAATAGGATTCACTTATCAAGTAAATAGGAATTAACGTTTGTGTAATTTACTTTAATTATAATAAAACAATTATAATGCGGAAATATAAAGTAAATGAAACAGCAAGATTTTGTAAACGAGGAAACGACAAATGCAGAAAAACCTCGGGACCTTGTCCAGAATTGAATACTCTCAGGATTAAACCGCTACACAAAATTACACCTAACTTCGTATAGTTGAGACCAAGAAACTAAACCTGTAGTTCACCTAGTTCCATCTGTGTTCCCACGCCTCCAACTTATAAATAAGTCACGTACTTGGAACAATTCCTTTGGTTCGTATTCCAAACAGTAAAGGAACAACAAATCTGTTTGGTATCAACTCTCTTCAACCAAGTGATATGAGTCGGACAAAGGCTCTTCTGTTTATCTTAACATAAACTCCTGTCCTTAGATCTATCTTATGTTCAATTACCGAAGTAATCGTTTAAGATTAAGCCAACAACACTATTAATCCAAAGAATTATGTTGATGCCGAACTACTCAATTAATCAAACCAATCTATCACAAGGATAAACCGATTATTTATTGGATCCTCTTTTACTGAAACAAGTATTGTGCACAACAAAGATTATGAACCCACAAATAAGAAATCTTCAATATCGTCTTCCTCTTCAAATCTTCTTAGATCTTCAATAATAACCTGCACACAATCACTTGAATCTCTTGTGATCAATCACGCACAGAACGGAGTTTGTTAACAATGGATTATCACAAGATCGTCTTTAGAACTAACAACAGTCTAAAGATCCCTGTCGAAACTCTGAACTAGTTTGAGTGAATCTTATATCATAAGAGAAGATTCTCAAGCATAAACAAACTAGATGCTATCAAAGTTCAACCACCGTTAGTCAATCAAATCAATGAAAACAAAAGATAAACCGCAATTATCTAGTTTCCCACCAACGATACATGCTAGAGCTTCTCAATCCCAAAGAAGACTTTGAACTGAGCGTCCGTAAGAGATTTCGCCTAATTAGGTTACTCTCCTCTCCGAATAGGCGGCTACACCAATAACAACACAACAAAGAGGAAGCTTGTTGTTACAAAGGATTAGTTTGCTAGAAAGGGAAACTTCAAGTATTTATAGACAAGGAAGTTTGGACACCAATGAATTTCCAAAACCAAAAGTATTCTCAAGATATTCATTAAATCACAAATTCGGTTTTCATAATACCTAGAAATGCTCTGTCCAAAAATAATGATCGAAATCTCTCGGAAAATCTCTAATTAGTAAATGCACATTACTAATTCTTATTTCCCTACAAAATGAAATTAATAACCTTAATTAAAATATTCTTAACTTATTTATGTTTCGATCCTGGGATTCTCTTCCCTTAGCTATTAAGGAATAACTTTGAACAATTAAAGAAATAAACATTCACAACACGTGTTCAAAGTATGTCGACATCCTTACTTTGTAAGTTCTCTTTCGCACTTACAACCTTGAAACCGATTTGCCACACTTCCAAACAAGTTTATAATTGGTTCATCTGACTTTCAAGAACTATGCGATTGATCAAATGACATTTAATCTACCAAAACAAGTTTCGGTTCTACCTTCCATGTAAGTTCTATGCATAGTCACACTAGCTTTCCAAAATTTGGTTGACTAGGTACTATGATCGGTTCCCCACATATATAAGGTATCTAACTTATATGTGTTGCACATGTCCATAGGATCGGTTTCCCTTTGCCTAAAAACGTGTTGCACATGTTCATAGGACCGGTTCCCCTTTCTGCTATAAACCTTGTTGCACCTCATACAAGGATCGGTTCCCCTTTGTGATGTACTGCACCTCTTACTAGGATCGGTTCCCCTTTCCCATATTTGATCATACATAAAATCACAAACCCGATCATGCCATCTCAGGTGATTACTAAAGATCAGTTTCACTAATAAAAGTCATACCAATACATAAGTCAGGCCTTTGTGAATAGTTCTACCAAGAACACAAACAATTCGTGAACGGTTATACTCAATCACACATATTGGTTGTTCATAAGATATGCAATGAATAACAAACCCAATAACGCCTGGCGATTTCCTTTTCGATTCAAAAACAAGTTTATGAACCTACTTCCTTAGAACACATGTAAAACATTGTTCCCTAGGATGAAATCCTCACCTTATACCCATACATAATCACAATAGCATTCAAATGATTATGGTGATGTCTTATCTACAAAGTTTAATCGTTAAGAAATAAACCTCGTATTGTATTCCTTAATACTATGTCTATCTAGAGTTCAAATATGCTTCGCATTTTTGTTTTCAATGTGCACGACTTGAAAGATACGTTAGGGAATGAAACATTTCAAGTCAAATATCACTAACCTCAAGTGGAAGGATGATTGTTGTCGTTGTAGCTCCTTGCTTCTTCACATCTTCAAGTCTTCGCAATACTTGTAATGTCTCATTATCCTAATACTTTCAAGCTAACCTATACGAAGTTGACTCTAATACATAATCAAGCGACTCTTAACATGAGTTTTGATTCACTAAAATATGACAACCAAACTTGACATACCAACGCTTGGTGGTTCAACCGAGCAATGCTCTAACATCTGCATCTACCTTTTCTTTGAAAATATGCTTCAATATGTTGCGTTCATTAGTTGGATGGTTGACGAACCTGTGGTAACGACAATATTTGGGATTTTCCTTTTGTTCCTCAGTTGGTGGGCGCCTGATAGGAGGTAGTTTGATGGAATCATATTGAATTTATACTTCCAGGAGTTCAATCACTTCATCTCCAGTTTCTTGTTGTTGTGCAGGAGTCTCAGCCGCGGCCTTTCGGGATGGAGCCGTCTGATGCGCTGGTGCTGCACGTTTGAGTTGTTGTTCTGCTGCTGGAGATTTTCTCTTTCCTCTTTTATTAGAGATTGACTGGAGTTTGGATCTTTTATTGGAAGGACGCCTGTTTTCCTGAACATTTTTACGAGCTTCTTCATTCTGGGACGGTTCGGATCGACTGAGTAAAGCAGTAGCGGATCTCTTAGTAGCTTCTGATGCAATAGGGGAATTGATATTTTCCAGGAAAGACGCACATAATGAAATCACCTCTTCGAGGACACTGATGAGGAAACATCTCTTGATCTTCACGAGTAGACAAGTTAGGTTGGTGGCTACCTTTCCATTCAACATGACCATAAGCTTCGTCTTCCTCACCAGGAATAGGATTATGAATCTTGGAAGAAGGACTACTATCATCAGTATTGACCCAAAATAAATTGTTGATAGCGTTTCCTCCAGAATGAATACGTGTGGGTTCCTTTGATAGTTGATCTGTGAGGACTTTCAAAAGCGTAAATACTTCGTCTTGCGTCTTGACAATAGTAGCTTTATTCCTGACAATATCATTCAGTATTTTCATCAAACGTGAATAGTCATTAAATATTGAGACTCCATAGCTTCGACAAGGGTTTTGAATGAAAGAACGGATCAGGAATAACATGTGAAGTATTGTCATTGCTATGAGAAGTAAAATTGGGATTGAGGGTTCGAACCAGTCCTAAGATCAACCATCTTGAGAAATTTAGGAAATCGAAAATGGAATTGGGAAAATGATTTTTACAACCGAGCGATTAATCTCCACTGTGGTCGCCAGTTGTTTTGGGGTAAAAACTGATTGTGCTGTTTTTGGTAAATTTGGGGTGTGTTGAATGAGAAACGAATTCAAACCCTAAAGAAATGCACTGCACGGGAGTACTTTTAGATTCGAGAGATCAATCTGTAAGACTCTGGCCTAAACCAAGAAATGGTCGTTCCAGATTCATTTCGGTCACAAGGTGAAGGAGAAGGGTTGATCTTAGGAAGGGAAACGAAAAAGGTGTTTGAGATCAGAATGTTGAATTATGAAGGTGTGGCTGTTTTATGACTTGTATCATAATGTGGAACTGGCTTCCGGAGTGTAAGCTATCAGTTCTTGGTGTTTTCTGAATACTTATGTTGATCACACTTGTTGATCTGAAATAAGTTGAAATCCTATTTATACAAGTCATGTTCAAGCACGCCCTGATCTCGTAGGAAGTTGAGGTGATTAAGCAGTGGAGAAGTGAGGTTGTGTAAAAAGTGGTGATCACCACGTTTCCATTACGAGGGAGAACTGGTTACACTTTCACCCACTACTCTCATTACTGTTAACCGTCCGTCCTTTCTTGACACTTTCTCGTAATGGGCGCGTTGCACGCCGTACGTTGTAAACTGCCAGACCAATACCCCAGAGAGCATCCCCCAGTTTGTGACATGTTTGATGTCTCGAGTGAATGGGTCAAGTCGTGAGACTCACCGCTAAAAGCAGTACATAGTACTTTTTAGGTCAAATAATGAATTATTTGTGGAATCAATATTTCTAAAACATTGCTTATAATCGATGTATATAAAGCATCGATTTTAAATAAGCATCTGAAAATATTCGATATGCAGGAAACATCGTTGTTTTTAGAGCTCATTCGAATTAGTCGTGAATTAAGTGTCTTAAAAAGGTAGCATGACCGGCCACCTTTGGGTGATCATTTGAGAACCCTATGGGTGAGCTACCACTTGGTCGATCTCTTCCTATGGAGGAGGGGTATCCGATGATCACAACGTTACCCTGTTGGCCTCCTGAAAATAAATCTAAACTATCCAACCAGGCTAGCGAAGTTGGATGGACGAGATGATTTGTGGCTGTTGCATATTTCCGTTGATGTAATTTAGGGTTTAGGAGTCGTGCGGCCAACCATCTTTTGGGCGAACGATTGAAGGAACTGAGCATTAGTTTGAGCAGGCCGATCAGCCATGTCCAAAGGTGGGTTTCCAATGAGCATGCTAATACCTTCAGGGCCGCCTGAAATTGATTAAGACACTCGATTTGGCCGGCGAAGATGGATGGTTGTGATCAGTTTTCCACAGTAGCGCGTTGCCGCAACATAACTTAGGGTTTCCAAAACATCACATTCACCCTATTTTGGGCAAGCGATTCAATGCGCTCTTGCCTTGCTATGAGCAAGTCGACCGTCCAAGGACGGGATTGGGTCGACGGTGAACACGCCAGTACCCTTTTGATCATTCGAAAGAAGATCTAAGCCGTCCAACTAGTCTAGCTAAGTTGGGCGGTTGTGATGGTTTTGAGACCGTTTTTGCCGGTCTTAGCTCGCTTGAGCTCATTTTTCAACAGCGCGATCACATGTTATGGCTAACGTTCAAAGGCGTTGCGGGTGAACTGAAGGGAATCCGACCATCTGGGATGCTAGTGGGCCCGCCGGTGGTCGTCATGGTAATTGCCTAGTTCCGGTGGGAGTAGGTTAGGCTTGTCAAATTGTTTGGCCAAATCGTGTAGTCGTGATTGCTCTTTAAGACTGACATGGACAGTCTAGATTTTCCTTAAGGAATTTAACTGTGTCAATCGTGCTAACTTTTAATTAAAAAGTGTGTTAACACGAAAAATCTCTTTATCAGAGAGTGGCGCAGCCTGTGTGAGTACTTTCATGCAGATCTCAATACTGACACTTCGGGAGATTCGTGCTACTATGCTGCGAGTGAACATTAATCGTCATGTCATGCCAACATTGTGAGTTCAGCTGGGGAACATAGCATAGGAAAATACTAGGCGTGCTCCGGCATTAGTGAGTAATGCATCTAGGAGCTTAAACACTCATTAGGCTCTATACTAGTGAACAATTCATCTAGGAGCTTGAGTTTCAATATAATATGAAGAGAGACATAGGCACTCATCATATTCTGATATATTCTCCAAATTCCCTGCGGAATATAGATATATCAAGGTCTACTACTTCTAATGCAGGGTCAAGGTAGACAGACTTTTTCAGTTTTCGCCCTAAGCTAAAAACCACCATCAACACCTTGGTGCTATGTACCTCACTCTTATGCTCTGATTGAATTTTTTAATTATTGAGTCATGATGATGAGGGATATATGAAAACAACGGTATTTTATTCTTTTCGAATCTCTTTTACTCTGTTATTTTCAACCAGTCCACGAACGTCCGCGTCTTTCTTGAGAATTTAGGGTTTCCACAACAAAGGTATATCTCTCTTGCTTGAAAACATATATATATATCTTATATTGTTTTGTCTTCCCTAATTAAAAAAAAGGAGGGGGGATATAGAAAACTTCTCAAGACCTCAAGAAGTTGTGAATCTTGAGATGGAAGAAGACACTAAAGGATGCGATTTTGTTCAAGAACTTGTCTTGAAAAGGATGATTGAAAGGAAATAGTACAACTCCTGGGTTGGAGAATCTGTCAAGGATTTAATTATTTTTCATAATGACTCTAAAATCGAGTTTGCAAATCTTCAACTGAAAATAAATCAGCTCATTGATGGTCTGGCCAAAATCCTTGATAATTAAAACATCTTGATCAGGAACCAAAAGAAGCTCATCATGGACTGTAGGCATCTTGCCCACATTGTTTATCGAAAAGTTAATGTTCTCACTCACGAACATGGGGTCTCTACGGTCAAAAGAATCAAGTATATTAGTGATACCTTTTATGATGGACCTTTTCAAAGGTATGACGTTATCAAAGAAACTTGATTCTTATATTGTGTCTAGGAAATCTTCTTATGAGAATTTTATTCTTGTATTTTTAGGAAGAATAACTAGATTTTGGAATATCCATTATTGTGATTACACATAGCTATGTCCATCGATTTTCATCTTCAATGTTTTTAGATTTATTTGTTTAAATTCTAAAGTTTATTTGGAAGATGATTTTTGCAGTATTAATCTTTATGGTTTTATATATTGCAATGTGTTATGGGATATATATGTGTTTGCGTCCGTGAACTATGATTATCCCATACATGGTCAAAAGTTAAGTCCATCATATGTCGATGTGCAAGTATTGATAAAGACTGAATGAACTTTTGACTTACAAAAGTTAAAGCCTTTATGTCATTGTTTCATGGAAGAAAGGATAAAACTTTTGTTTACAAGGATTATGTCTATTGTATGTCGTTGTGCAAATAGTGATAGAAAATAGAATGAATCCTTGTCTATTCCACAATATTGATCTTCCCGGATCCATATTTCTTATGTAAGAACTGTGTGACTCCGTAAGTTTTCTTATGTTGAGCAATTCCGATTAAATTAATCATGGGCTCTCTTGTAGTTAATTTAATTGAGTATTTTAAATAAGAATTCATATTTTTATGTGAATTGTGTTGTCCAAAGAAATCTTTCTTTCCTTGTGAAAGTAAGGTCGCTCTTGTTGTTCTTTCGGGAATGACATTTTATGGGGGAGAGTTCTTAATTGAACTTGTGCTTAATTGCCAGATCTTTGTGGGGAGTGCGGATGTGTAATATTATAGGAGTTATCTTGTATCTTTATAAACTCCTTGATGAATGCATTTAGCTTCGGCTATATGATTACATCTAATAAGTTGATATGTACTTTTTTTTTGTCATGAAGTGTCTCTATGGAAATTTCATTAGGATCCCACTAGTTTTCATAGCATTGCCAATTTTATTGACAAAAAGGGGGAGAATTAATGTGTAGTTCACACTAGAAATACATATGGTTTTCGGATCATTATGTAAGGGGGAGTGGTTTCCATGTGAGATGGAGTATTGAATAAGGGGGAGTGATACATATCACCATAGTATTGTTGTCGAAGTTGTGATATAATTGAACTTTGATGTTGTGTAATAATACTATGTCACTGTATAACAATGGTTGGGAGCTTTTGTTTTCTCATTGTTATGGCTACGGAATTTCAACAACGATGATGTTGAACTTACAACCTTTGGAATCATTGGAGTACTTGGAAGTGACGAAGATTTCGAGTAATGTTGAAGAACCAAGGAGATCATGCATGTGGAAGAGAAGATGCAAAGTTTATTTATTTTGTATTCCATATGTATTGATAGTTTTGTCACTAAAATTGACAAAGGGGGGATTGTTAGAGCACTGCCGGTCGAACTCGCAAGCGTTGCTATCTCAAGATTGTTTGTCAAGTTTAGTTGCCAAAACTATAAGTCTTGATTTCTAGTCTACTAATAACTAAGTCTCGGACTAGGATATAAAGTGTAGTTGATCTCTAAGACTCCACGGTGTTCATGGAAAGATGAAGAACTACTCAAGGAACTGGTGGAACTTCATCGACAAAAAGGTATGTGGAGACTTGAACTTACCTATCACTCAAAAGTCTACTTTATCTCATATCTTGAGACAAAAGTCGTATTGCTATATAGACTATGATTATACACATGTACTATTTCGAGCTGAGTTTATCTAGCTTATCTATTTCTCGAAATGTGTGTTGGTAAGCTTTCACTTTGGCCAAGTTCATCTTTACTAGTGACGAAAGTCATATTAGTTTCAACCACTTGAAAATCGCTTTGACGAAAAATAGTTTGTGAACAACAACTATATAACATTCTCTAAGAATGTTTCAATGATTGAAATGAGAGTTTAGAATACATAACCATGGTTGGATATAAACATTGTGAGACAAATCATATGTGTGTAAGTCCAATATCCTTGAACCAAAGTATGCGTACTTTTCTGCACAGGATAACCGGAACTAAAGTCCGCGTACTGTCGAAAGTTCACTTCCCGTGAATTTTTTACTGGAATTTGTGAACTGAAAACAAACTTATTCCGATTACTTAAGTACGTGTACCAGTATGCGTACTTTAGTAGGTTATTTTCTAAAAACAGTTTAATTCGTGAACTAAGACATTTATATTTAAAGGAATGCAATCTTTGCAAACCGTGGCTATAATTTTCATGAATCGATTTGAGTGAATCAAAACTGTTTTGTTTCGATTGTGTCTTGTATACTTCTATAATATCTAAGCAATTGAACAACTCTCTAACTAGTTCATTTGAGTTATTTTAACTAGTTGTGGTTAAGAAGAATAAGGTTGATATGAAAGTGCTCATATGGCTAACCTATGGTTAACTACTGTTGAACCAACGACTTGTACACGTTTAGGTACGGTTACTCAAACCTAAATGAAGATACATTTCATGTGTGTATAACAAACTAAGATTCGATCTAACGGTTGAAAGATATTAGCTTGAATCTAATCAGGTTTTCATCTAACGGTGAATATTGAATGCTTTGTTACCAAGGTAGCATTGATTGCAAACCCTGATTTGAAGACTATATAAAAGAGAACTCTAGCAACTGAGAAACCTGATCCCCACACCTCATGTGTGATACTAGTTCTATAAGCTAGAGTCGATTCTACTTTAACCTTAGGTTTCAATCGATACCCTGTAGGTTAACGACTTGAAGACTTCATTGGGATTGTGAAGCCAGACCCAACTATTTCCTCTGTAGTTGCGCGATCTGATCTTGCTATTTCTATCGTATTTTCATACAATCGTAAGTTTGGCTTGAGATTAATTTCTCCGATAGGCAAGATAAAAAGTAGTCGCAAACATCTTCGTCTCATCGTTTGTGATTCCACAATATCTAGTTTCGTCATCATACAACTTAGATTATTGTGAGGTGATTGATAATTCTAGGCTGTTCTTCGGGAATATAAGTCCAGGTTATCAATTGGTTCATGTTCACCTTGATTTATCAAAAGACGTAACAAAACTCGTAGGTATTTCAGTGGGAGACATATTTATCTATTCAATAGAATTTTCTGTGTGACACAGATTTGTTTATCAAGTTTTCGACTTTGGGTCGTAGCAACTCTTAGTTGTGGGTGAGATCAGCTAAAGAAATCAAGTGAATCCTGCTGGGATCAGAGACGTAAGGAGCGGAACTGTACCTTGGATCAGTGTGAGATTGATTGGGGTTCAATTACAGTCCAGACTGAAGTTAGTTTGTAGTAGGCTAGTGTCTGTAGTGGCTTAATACAGTGTGTGTGTTCAATCTGGACTAGGTCCCGGGGTTTTTCTGCATTTGCGGTTTCCTCGTCAACAAAACTTCTGGTGTCTGTGTTATTCCTTTTCCGCATTATATTTTGTTATATAATTGAAATATCACAGGTTATGCGTTGAATCAATCAATTGGTAAATCCAACCTTTGGTTGTTGATTGAAATTGATTGATACTTGAACATTGGTCTTTGGTACCGTTCAAGTGATTTCTCTTGTATTCAATTAGACTCGCAAATTTCAATTTGCTTGAGTAAGTATTGAATCGAGAAATTGAGGTATAACTCCTTGATATAATTTTTATTAAGATTGAGCTTGACTGTCTAGTTGATTCTCTTAAAAGTATATTGGAGTTATTCCATACAGATTGCTAAGCGAAATATTGGGTGTGGTTGTTAGACCCCCGCTTTTTCAACCATAAACCTCCAAAGTTGCATATTTTTTACTGAACAGGTTTTTGGCTGAACGGACAGAGAAATCCCCAGTCAGTTCAGGCATCCAGACTCTACAATCAGCTCCTCCTTGTGGCATTGGCAAATTATGAATATCAACTCCATCTCGAACCAAATTTTGGACGTGATCACCCTGAAGCTACCAAACATTATTAGCCAAAATATCACTAACCAAAATTGTACTGTCCAGATCATTATCACCAAGCCGGTCTGCAATGCTTTCATTCCCATATTAAACATCAAAATAAAGAGAAGTATTTCTCCCATCGCCAATAAAAACTTTGGTATTTCTGTCCACCAGAGAATGAACCAACTTTACTCCAGGAAGAATCGAAGAATTGACAGCATATTGTTTCACCCTTCCTTTCCTAGTTGTATATTTCGCCCATAAGAAACGAGCCCATTTCTTATTAGAAGACCGAATAGACCAGCATAATTTCATGAGGAGAGCCCTATTAGTGACTGTCATGCTTGTAATACCCAAACCACCTTCCTTAACAGGGCAATACACTTTATCATAGCCAATAACAAATTTCCGTGCAGTTTCCAAGTCCCCCGACCAAAGAAAATTGCGTATAACTCTTTCACATTGAAGAATAAACTTCCGAGGCCATTTATAAATATCCATATTGTGAATGTCATAGCTAGCAATCACTGAATTTATTAAAACAACATGATCCTGAAAAGAAAGCATCTTTCCTTTCCAAACTGCAAGTTGCTTTTTAATTTTATCAATCACATTGCAAATGTGTCGATATTTGACAGCTTTAGGCATAATCTGAGCCCCCAAATACCTATCCGGGAAAGTAGAGACCTCCATGCCCAGAAGATTAGTGATAGTTCTACAACGACTCGAGGAACCGCCACCATAATAAACCTTACTCTTTTGACGACAAACAGTTTGACCCGAGGTCGTTTGATATTTACCAAGAAAAGCAAGAAGATTATGCAAACTCTTCAAATTGCCCTTGCAAAAAATCATTATGTCATCAGCAAAAAAAAGGTGAGTGGGAGAAATACCTTTTTTCGAAAGCATTGGCGTCATTTTCTTGTGAAGGAAGAGTTTGGTGAGATTTCTGCTTAGAACATCCTCAATCAAGACAAAAATGAGTGAAGATAAAGGATCCCCTTGCCTTAGACCTCTATTAATCTTGAAGAAACCCTCTGGTTACCATTGAGAAGAATCGAAATACGCGCCGAACTAAGAATCGAATAGATCCAAGAACACCAACTTTGAGAAAAACCATAACTCCGAAAAACCTCTAAGACAAAAGACCAGCTAATCGTGTCAAAAGATTGAGAAATATCAAGCTTTAAACCAACATTGCCATCTTTACGCTTAGTTTTAAGATCATTAACCATCTCACATGCCACACTGATATTTTCATGAATGTTTCTCCCCTTCATAAAAGCAACTTGTTCTTCTGAAACAAGCTTATCTAGCACACTACCTAGTCTAGTAGCTAGAATCTTAGGAAAAATTTTAAAAGACTAATGGGCCGAAAATTACGAAGTGTGTTGGCTCCCCTTACCTTGGCCAATAATATCAAAAGGCTAGAATTTGCACCATTAGGGATCATTTGATATTGCCATCAATACGTAATGGAGTTGCATAGGTCTTGGTTAATGATATCCCAACAATGTATGTAAAAAAAACCAGAGAACCCATCAGGGCCCGGTGCACTGTTGGCTCCAAGATCATAAACAACATTTTTAATATCATCGAAAGTAGGAATTTCATCCATTCGCTGACTTTCCTCCAAAGAAATATTGTCATGCTCATAATGGAATAATTGCTCATCAATAGGCAGCTCTTCCCCATTAAATTTTGACTCAAAAAAAAGACCGTGTAATCTCTAATCATGTCACAATTAGTGAGAACATTCCCATTCTCATCAACCAATTCCGAAATCGTATTATTGCTCCTGCGTGTTCGAATATTGGCATGAAAAAAGAAGTAGTACTAGCTCATTCCATAATCCAGTTATTTCTTGACTTTTGTTTCAACATAATAGCTTGTTGAGTGCGAATCTCCTGAAGAGTAGTCGAAGCTTCCTTGGCAGAATTCATCTTGGAAATATCTTCAGAGTCTTCATCAGAAATACGAAGAGCTACTTCCATTGTCAATTTAGCATGTTTGTGCCTAGCATAAACATTGCCAAACACCCTTAAATTCCACTCCTTCATGGTAGCCTTCAGCCTCTTGAGCTTGTAGGGAAAAATATAAGCAAGAGAACCAGAAACATGAGCATTCCAACTCTCCATAACCATAGACAAGAAAACTGAATGAGTGAACCACATCTTCTGGACTCTAAAAGGAGCTCGGTTAGGTCTAGCATTAACAATCGGGTAGCCAATAAGATGATAATGATCAGAAACTTCACGAGGAAGAGCTTTATAACGCCAATTCTCAAATTTAGAAAGACACGCCTCATTAATCACCTCTCTATCCAACTTACAAAGGATTCTACGCACACCTGATTTCCCATTAGCCGAAGTATATTTAGAACCCAAAAAATCTGATTCAAAGAGATCATTATCATCCATCCAATCACAAAAATCATTAATGACTGAAGTTCTCGGTTGACGGCCTCCCTTTTTTTCTTCATTACGCAAAATACAATTAAAATCCCCCATGACAAGCCACGAAGTATTATTATCAGAAGAAGAGAGCTACTGCCATAACCCTCTTCTCGTAACCTGAAAACAACTAGCATGAACAAAGGATACCAACACACCCTCCATTGCAATAGTAATAGCTTGTCTACTATAATTAATAACTACAGGCGTAGTCAAATCAATGGACCAAAAAATCCATAAATTTCCTTTAGACGAACCAACTGAGTTATGAATAACCTCTTTTTATAACCATCCACATATAAGCCTTGCAATAAATTAGAAGTAAAATGGACCTTAGGTTCTGCAAGACAAAATAAATCCGGCTTGAAATCTTGAAGTAACTCTTTCAATTTGCACCCGGCATCATCCCGTGCAAACCCATTTATGTTCCAATACAGAACACACATTAAAAACTATTTTTGGAGGGGTTGTTAACTAGCTGTGGTGTAACACTAGCATTCAACCTTGGCGAGTTACCTTTTAATACACGGTTTCTTAAACTAGAATCCTCTAGTTCCGAGTCCGAGATTGATTCAGTTATGGAAACTTGTGAAGAAACCTTACCAGCTGTAGAGTTAACTAGCTTATTTAGGGATATCATCCGAGCTCTCCTAGCTTCCTGATCAGCTCTAAATTTGGCATCAGCAGAGCTTTCTGCAAGAGCCATTGGAATAGAATTTAAAGCATCAAATTTGTTTTCCGTCATTAAAAATTCACCAGCTAGTAAATCATCACAAAGAGGAGTCGAAGGGGTAGCACAAGACCTATCAGGATTAGGAATCATATTTCCAACCAAACCTGACTTAGTTAATAGTAAAACAGTTTCACCCACTTTTTCACTATGAAATACAACTGAATTTGAGCCCTACATAAGTTTAGTTCTTGCCAATTCAACATAAGAAGCCTCAAAAGCAGCTTTGGTCTTCGCATAATCCACCTCCAACTGCTTAGCTTTCACCAGCTGAGAAGTAAACTCCAAGTTCTTAACTTCATTCACCTTGTTAACTACAACTTCAGGTACCACAGGAATTTTAGGTGCATTCTTTCCCTTTTTGCGTCTCGCCACCTGCCATTCACCACCAGCATTACTACCTTGATTGTTAGACCTGTCCACATTTTTTTGAGGATGAGCAACATTATTCTTTTGTTGAACGGGAACAATCTGTTTTTCAGCATCTTTTTCTTGTTGAGCAGTACCCTTTGATTGCTTGCGACATTCCTGATCAGTATGGCTAATAATCTTGCACTTTGTACAAAACTTTGGATTCTTTTAAAAATCCACCGATTGGCAGAAATCCAACCCACGCACTGTAACGTGAATAACATCTGTAGCTTGCTATGCAAAATTTATATCAACAAGAACCGAAGAAAAGTGACCATACCCATGTGCCAGTGTGCGTTTATCAACTACTATTGGAGTACCCCATTGATTTTTCCATAGCCAACATCGTTTGATCAACCCAGAATTCCACAGGAAGACCGGTAAACTTGACCCACACGAAAGCATGAGAAGTTCTTTGCTTTTCCGCATCAAAATCAGGAAACCACAAAATCAGATTGAGTTTTTTATGATCAAAAAACCAAGCTTCAGCATTTAACAACTTGTCCTTATCAGCCTGTGATTGTAACTTGATGATAAAGAAACCCCTATTCATAGGGACAAATTGAACTCGGCCTTGACCTAGCTGCCATTGTTTTTCTAAATCATTCTTCACGTCTTGAAAATTAATAAACTTTAAATATAATCGCCCTATAAGGCTAAATCTCCAAATATCACAACCCTCTAAATAAAACGATTCAGGAAGAACCACAGCCGGTTTTCCTTCCTTCAAAGTTGGCGTAGGTAACGAACTTAGGTCTACTGTGGTTGATGGCAACTGTAGTTTACCCTTAACCTGATCAGCATAACTGAGCATTCTCAACTGAGGTGTTTGAGAAAAATCCTCTATCTCAAATCACCCAAAGATGATCGAGAGAAGAGAAGAAAAAAAGAAAATTTGAAAAACTCTAAAAAAAAACGCCAGAGAGATCTTAGGAGAGAGGAAAAAAAATCGGGCTTAATCATGTGCAAATTGCCTTGAAACATCTTACATGATTTGTATGAGACAATCCTTTGATGTGACTAGGAAAGTTTCGTATTGATCATTCGATCGCTTGAAAATTACTTGAAGATAATAGTTTGTGTGGGACATCCATTGTCGTCTTCTAAGGATGTTTCAATAATTGAAATGGGAGTTTGGAACAATTAACCATGTCTGGATACAACACGGTATGCATACCTAGTATGCGAACTGTATTGTTATAACTCAGGTCCGGGAACCTTGTTTGCGTACCTAGTATGCGAACGGTTTTACCTGTAAGGTCCTGGAACCTTGTTTGCGTACCTAGTGTGCGAACAGTTTCACCTGAGTTAGGTCCGGAACTGTTGTTTGCATACATGGTTTACGAACATAGTAGTTAAGTTCTAAAATCGGTTAAGTATGATTCTCATACTCATGAACTAAACATTTACGAGTTAAGGAATGCAATCTTTGCAAACCGTTACTTAATGTTCATGAATTGATTATTGTATAAGTATTTTGTACAATTACGAATCAATACGATTTTATTTCAATATTTTCATATATATTTCTATGAGATAGTAAACAATTGAACAACTCTATTTGAAACATAATTAGATTCATTTGATTATATTTCATGATTGATTGATCATTGTTGATGGTGGTTTTTAGTTCAGGGTTAAAATTGTAAAACCCTGTATTTAATGCACTGTCGTTCTGCAAAGAGACTGAGCCATTTAAAAGTGATGAGTGCCGAGGCCTATTTACCTACATATGTATTGAGCAATTCAGTATATTTATATGGAATTTATCCAGAATGGTGTGTGTAGCAACAACTCCAAATATTCTATAAATTTTATCTTCTCGCCTGCATTATTCATTAATGTGCGGCTTATTGAGTATTTTTCATATGCTATGTTTCCCGGTTGAACTCTGAATATTGGTATGACATGACAATTAGTGTTCATTCGCAGCTGAGTAGCATGAAATTCCCGAAGTATCAAGATTAAGGTCTGCATGAAAGTACTCAGTTAGAAGACGCGCTAACTGCTCTTTGAGAATAAAATTAAAAAATTTTGTGTCAACACACATAATTTATCAAATTTGATAGCTCACAAGATTCAAATTTTGGCCTAATTAATTTGCAAAAGTTAGGTTTTTGCGCCCTGCGCAATATATCGAACTCTATTGGTCGAGACCAAACCTAGGTAAGGTAGGAAATTAATCCATCATGGAACTAGTAGGAGCAAAATCCTAACAAAAATCAGAAAACAATAAATAAAGAGAAGCTGCGGCAAATAGAAGCAATATCAAAAGGAGGCGCGACCACGCCACTTGGCCGGCCAGTTCTCCCTAGCAGGCACTGCCCGTGGCTTGCCGGCCACGCCTCGTAAAATTGCTTGTTGTCCCTTCTTTCCTATCGACCAATCATATTGCTTTAAATGCGCCACACGCACTTTTAAATAAAGTTAAGTTGTTTGGTCGATGCGCCTAATTCCTTAAGGAATCTAATCTAGGCTGCCTATGTCAGTCTCAAAAACAATCACAGTCGCATATTTGGGCCGGCTGGTTTACCAAGCTTGGCCGCCTCCTGAAGCGACCGGACAAGAACCACCATGCATACCGGCGGGCACACTAATACCTTGGCCAATCGGAATCTTTCCAACTCGCAAGCAGAGCCACCAAACGATTACCCAAAGTGGGTTGGCCATGTGAGTTATAAAACTCTAATTTATGTTAGCAGCAATATATTACTGCCGAAAAACGATCTTAGCCGCTCAACTTCGCCAGCCGGATTGACCGACCTAGATTCAACCTTAATCAACATGCAAGGAGCGGATACATTCACCAGCGGCCCGGCTATTGTGCTGGCCGATCGAATAGCTCCCAGCACCCGCCAACACTAAAAAATGTTGGGACAAAATTGATTGGCCACACGGCCTTTTAAAACCTAAGTTGAATCAACGACAGCTATTAACAGCCGCAAATCATCTCGGCCACCCAACTTCGCCAGATGAATCAGCCGGCCTAGCTCCTATTCTAGGCGTTCAACAAGATGTGTCCATGAACACTGGCCACCTCCTTTCCATAAGGAACAATCGGCCACGTCGCGTCCTGCCCATATGACTCCTAAACGATCGCCCAAAGATGGCTGGCTGCGCTTCTTGAAAGAGTCTTAAATAAACAAGCGGCAACCTATAACTGCTGCAAATCATCTCAATCATCCAATTTGGATAGCCAATTTAACCGGTATATATTTAACTTATACCGACCAATAGGATGTCAAAATGGCTACCAGCTATCGCTCTCCTATAGAGACCGACCGGCCTACCTTTAGCATGCATAAATAGTTCCCAACAACTTCCTGAAAGTGGACGGTCATGCTCTTTTTAATACACTAGGTTCCGCGACCAACCAAGACGGGCTCAATATAACGATGCTTCACTGAATCGATTATTTTGAGCTGCTTGCATAAAAGCGATGCTTTACATGCATCGAAGACGTATGGTATTTTATGAGTATCGGCTTCACAAATAACTTAGTTATTTAACCTAATAGCATCACATGCTATTCTTTGCGGAAAGTCCCATGACTTGGCTCGTCATGCATGACTACTTTCCACCTAGCTTGCGCGTGATTAGTCAGAATAATTAGGAAAGACCCACTCATTAACTTGCTACATATTTTATATAAAATACTCGAGACAGCAAACATGTCACAAACTGGGGGATGTTCATCAGGGTATTGGTCTGGCGGTTTACAGCGTGCGGCATGCAATACGCCCATTATGAGAAAGTGACAGTAAAGGCGGACAGTTAGTGGAAGCAGAGAAGTAGTGGGTGTAAACTGACTCGTCTTCCCTCATAGTAAGACGTGGTTTTATACATTTCCACACGACCCCACTTCTCCATCACTCAACTACTCCCACTTCCTATGAGATCAGGGTGCGTGCAACTATGACAGATATAAATAGGTTTCGACCTATTTTGACCAAGGAGGACAGTTTTGGTTATCAACACAAGTAGCCAGAAACCACATTCTGATACAACTCATAAATATCCACACCATCAGAGTTAACCATACTGATCTCAACACCTTCTTCGCTTCCCTCCATAAGATCAACCCTTCTCCTTCATTTTGTGACCGAAGCAAGACTGGAACGGCCATTTCTTGGTTTAGAATAGAATTGTACAGATTGATCTCTCGATTCTAAAGTACTCCCGTGCAGTGCATTTGTTTAGGGTTTAGATTCGTTTCTCGGCGGCACACCCAAATTTACCATTTCCAGCAAAATCAGTTTTTACCCCAAAACAATCATCATGTTTGATCTAGAAGTGTTAGATGAATGTGGTTAAGACAAAAATGTTCATATGAATAACTTCGGTTAACTGTTATTGATCCAACTCAATATACACGTTTAGGTACAGTTACCCATATCTAAATGAAGGCATATTTCATTTGTGTGTAACAAGCTAACACCATCTAACGGTGGACATTGATTGCTTTATTTTTAAGCATACTTAGCTTGAATCTTAAATCAAGAGTTCATCTAATGGTGAATATTGAATGCTTTGTTACTAAGCTATCTTAGCTTTAATTGCAAGCAAACCCTGATTTGAAAGACTATATAAGGAAGAACTCTAGCAACTGGAAAACCTAATCCCGGCACTTTCCTGTGTCCTAGTTGCAAACTAGAGTCGATTATCCTTTAACCTAGGTTTTTCCACAACTATATTAGGTTAACGACTTGAAGACTTCATTTGGGATTCGTGAAGCCATATCCAACTATTTTCTCTGTAGTTGTGTATTCTGATCTTACTTGTTCTATCGTGTTGAGTACTATCTTCTCTAAGATTTGCTCAAGATTTATCTCCGATAGGTAAGATATAAAAAGTAATCACAACAGTTCTTCGCCTCAGACTCTTGTGATTCCGCAAGGTAAGATATAAAAAGTAATCACAACAGTTCTGATTAATCAGTTGGGTTATTGTGAGGTGATTGATATTTCTAGGCTGCTCTTCGGGAGTATTAGACCGGATTATCAATTGGTTCCTGTTCACCTCGAATAGAGAATAAAAATATCTGAGAAAGATATATTTTTTTTATAAGTCATCGACTTTGGGTCGTAGCAACTCTTAGTTTTGGGTGAGATCAGCTAAGGGAATCAAGTGTGCAGAATCCCGCGTGGTTCCAGAGGCGTACATAACACGACTGTACCTTAATCAGTGTGAGACTTGGTTAGGGCTCAACTACATTCCAGCCTGAAGTTAACTTGTAGTAGATTAGTGTCTGTAGCGGCTTAATACAGTGTGGTATTCAATCTGGACTAGGTCCCAGGGTTTTTCTGCATTTGTAGTTTCCTCGTTAGCAAAATTTCTGGTGTCTGTGTTATTTCTTTTCCGCATTATATTCGTTTATATAATTGAAATATCACAAGTTGTGTGATCTGAAACCAGGTTAACGACTTAAAGACTTCATTGGGATTGTGAAGCCAGACTGATACTACTTTTATCGTAGTTGTGTGATCTGATCTTGCTTCTTCTATCGTACGAGTACAATCATATTGATTGGCTTGAGATCGTTAGAGTTCTCCGATAGGCAAGATATAAAAGTAATCATAAACGTCTTCGTCTCATCGTTTGTGATTCCGCAACATCTTCTTTCGCTATCCAATCAATATGATTGGAAAGTTGCTATGCGAGCTTTTCTTCAAGCGCATGATTTTCAATCATGGGTATATGTTGTTAATGGGTATGATTCTCCCGTTGTGTCAGTTGGAGATATAATTGTTCCAAGGAATATAGTCCTGCAGAGTTACTTGTTGCAAAGCAAAACTCTGAGGGTTTGAATGACATCATACATGCCATTACCCCAAGCCTTATGCACCATGTGTCAAGTTGCACTAAGTCAAAAGATGCTTGGGATATCTTAGAAAGTGTATTCGAATGAAATACTAGTGAAAAGGAAGCCAAACTTCAAAATATGAATTCCAAATGGGAAAATCTTCGCATGGCAGATAGTGAAACTAGTGATGATTTTTATCACAAAGTGTCTGAAATTGTTAATGCATCATTTGCATTGGGTAAGACCATTCCTGAAAAGGAAGTTGTGATGAAAATCCTCATATCGCTGCCATCAAAATACGACTCTAAGAAGCATGCCATCATTGAGGGAATAACCCGGATACTCTTTCCAAAGCTTCTCTGATTGGAAAGTTAGGATTCTTGACCAAGAGACAGGAAGAGCGTTTTCACTCAACACTGTGAACGAAACTGTGATGTCATCCTCTCACATGTCCTGGGATGATGAATGTGATCATTCACTAATGGTCGAAGAAGTCAAGAATTTAATGAAGAAGAGAAAAATATTTGCAGGCCTTCCATCTGTTCTGTATGCTGAGGATATCTCAACAAAAGACGACAATCCTCCGAATAACTCAGATGAGTCTAGTTTATGTAATGGATTTACTGCACTTACTGTGGATTCTCTTTCAAATTCAAATTCTGATTCTAAACTTGAAATTGACACTGAAGTCATTAATCTCCTGAATAAAGAGATTCTTCGTGAGAACCTTAGTCTTAAAGCCTCCTTGAGGAATGTTGAATATTCACTCCAGACGAAGAATATTGAGATTGAGCAACTTAATATTAAATTCGTTAAAACCATGTCTCTAAAAGAAGATGAGATTAACTCTCTTAGAGATGATCTACAACGATTGTCTGGAAGCTCTGACAAAATTGCATCAATGTTGCTTGGTCAGAGATCTTTTGGAAACAATCAAGGTTTAGGATTCAACAACAAATCAGCTAAAGTGATGGTTTCTGCAAATCAGGAAACAATGGTTGGTTGCAGTGTCAAAAAGGAAAAATTACTTGGTAACAGAAAATCCACAATAATCTGCTCCTTCTGTGGACTCTCAAACCATGATAAAGATACTTGTTGGAGATTCAAGAGGAACAGCAAAAGGATCACCAAACTTCAGAATAACATGCAACGAGTAAGTTTGGATAAAGAAAAACCAAGGAAGAATTCCAGAAGAGGAAATAAATCTGTTAGCACAACCCATGGTGACAAGCCACAGAAAAACAAAGGACATGAGCGTTTGTCCCGTCCGTACACCAACTAAAGAGGTGATGTTTCCTTCTCATATTTAACTTGAGAAATATGAGAAGTGTTCCGAAAGTGGCTCAAGTCAATGTTTGTTTCCTTTTATGTTTGTTGGGAAAAGTTTTTTTTTCTCTTCAAAAAATTTCTAGAGTTTGTTACTCTCTAGTTATTGTTTGTTTCCCTCTTCTGTCATTTTGTTCTAATGGCTCCTGTAACATGCAGTGGAGGCTGTCAATGTACTTCTGTGCAAAGGAATAACTTCCTCAAGGACAATGAAGAAGCAGTCAACAATATTTGGTAAAAGTTCTTCCTCTAACTTTCTCTACTCTATTTATCACTCTGATAAACACTTTAGAGAAACGATGAAGGTGATGAGTAATGCATCCTTTTACAATACCTAGTATGTCTTCTTTTTGGCTTAGTTGGAAGAATAACTAGTGTTTTGAATAGCGATGACTGTGACTACACGTAGCTATTATGTTTTTCATCTTCTTATTGTCATATTTTAGGTTTATTGGTTTTAAATTCTAAAAATATTTGGAGGATGATGATTATTGCAGTATTAATCTGTTTGATTTTGAAGTATTGCAATATTTTTATGTGATATGTATTGTTTGCGTCCGTGAACCTGAAGGTCCCATAAGTTGTTAAAAGTAAAGTCGTTCATAAACTGATATTCGTATTGATGAAAGGACGAATGGACTTTTGACAATTACAAAAGTTATGCCTATGCAATCATGTATTTGATGGAAAATAGGATGAAATCTTTTGTAAGACAAGGATAAAGTCTATTATGTTGTTATGCATATAATGATGGAAAATAGAATAGATCCTTGTATGTTATCCACGGTATTGATCTTCATTGATCCATTTTGTTATGTATTACCGTGAAGGCTCCACTGTGTGTCTCATGTTGAGCACGATACAATTAAGTCGATCAGTTTTGGCTTTTTTGGTTGTTCCATGAGATGATATATGTTGAGCACTCGTGAACTAAATTAATCATCTTGATTGGTTATTTAGTTATTTGCTCCGAAAGCATTCTTTTGTCGAGAAAAATCTTGTGAAAATTAAATTGATTAGTTCGGTGATTAGTTTGATTGTGTATTCCAATTAGATTAATTATAGGTTCACTTGTAATTAACCTAGTTGATTTTTCATATATTCCACAAGTTCTTGTGTTGAGTATATGAACGGCTATACTAATCATGTTCTTTGGTTAAAGTAGTCATATATTCCGTAAGATTTTCCTTATGTTGAGTATTTGAACGGTTAAGTTAGTCATCTCCATGTGATTGGCTTAGTCGTTGCTCCGTAAATCTACTTATGTTGAGCACAACCAATTAAATCGATCACTTTTGTGGTGTGATTTAGTTGCGTATTCCAATTAAATTAATCATGGATTTACTTGTGATTAATTTGGTTAAGTATTGGATATAGAAAATCATTTTTTTGGTTTTTGGTGTCCAATTAAAAATCCTTCTTTTCTTTCGAAATTAAGGTCGCTCTTGTTGTTCTTTCGGGAATGACATCAAATGGGGGAGAGTTCTTTTGAACTTGTGCTTAATGGTAATATCTTGCAGGGTGTGCGGCTGTGGAATTTTATAGGGGTTATCTTGTATCTTAAAACTCCTTGATGAATGCATTTAGCTTCGGCTTTATGATTGCATCTAAATTAAGTTGGTATGTATTTTTTCTTTTAGTCTATGAAATGTCTCTTGTGGAAATTTCATTATGATCCCGTTCTTTTACCTTTGCCAATTTTATTGACAAAAAGGGGGAGAAATAATGTAGTTCACACTACAAATACATATGGTTTTCGGATCATTGTGTAAGGGGGAGTGGTTTCCATAATCGAGATGGAGCATTGATTAAGGGGGGTCGATACATATCACCATGGTATTGGTTTTAAAGTCGTGATGCAATTGGACTTTGATGTTACATAATAATATTATGTCACTGTATAATAATGATCGAGAATCTCGATTTCTCTCATTGTTATAGATACGGATCTTCAACAACGGTGGTGCTAAACTTACAACCTTTGGGATCATTGGAGTACTTAGAAGGATGAAGATTTCAAGGAACGTTGAAGATTAGACTATGGAATAGGAGCCACTAAAGTTTATCTTTTTTGTATTCCATATGTATTAATAGTTTTGTCACTAAAATTGACAAAGGGGGAGATTGTTAGACCATAGCTCGGTCGACCTCTCATGTGTTGCTATATCAAGCATGTTTGTCAATGTTAGTGATCAAAACTATGAGTCTTGATTTCTAGTCTGTTATAGCTAAGTCTCGGACTAGGATAGAAAAGTGTAGTTGAGCTCAAGGACTTCATGGTGATTCATCATACAACAACGAAGATCTACTCAAGGAACCGTGAAACTTCATCAACAAAAAGGTATGTGGAGACTTGAACTTATCTATCACTCAAAAGTTTATCTATTCTATCTCCTACTTCTTATGAGACAAAAGTCGTATGCTATATAGGCTGGATCATATGCATTTGACATTTCGAGCTGAGTATACTCTACTTATCTTTTTCTCGAAATCGTGTGTTGGTAAAGCATTTCGCTTTGATCGGGTTTATCTTCACCTAGTGACGAAAGTCATAATGTTTCAATCACTTTGACAATCGCTTTGACGAGAAATAGTGTAACAACTATATAACGTCCTCTAAGAATGTTTCAATAGTTGGAATGAGAGTATTAGGTATATATAACCAATGATGGATATAAGCATTGTGTGGTAACACATATGTGCATAAGTCCTATTCGTTAATCCAAAGTTTTCGAACTTTGTTGATTGAGAGAAACCGGAGGAGTTGGCTTTGCCAAGTCCGCGAACTCAGTTTGCGAACTCAGTCCGCGAACTGAAGGAAGTTCTTGTACCAAGAATTTCTGCTGGGATTTCCAAAAAACTCGTTTGTGCGTTAAGTCCACGAACCTAGTCCGCGAACTGGCGGAAGTTCTCGACCCGAGAATCCTGCTGAGTTTGGAAAACTCTGTCGGTTATCTTAAGTCCGCAAACTTGTTTGTGAACTTAAGTGGTTATGATCTAAAAATGTGCTCTGAACATGAAACTTAAATTACTAAGGAATACTTTATGCAAACTGTGGCTAAAGTTCATGAGCCGATTCAATCGAATCGAATCATCTTTGTTTCAATTGTGTCTTGTGTAATTACATTATATCTCATATCACTTGAACAACTCTCTAGCTAGTTCATTTGAAGTCAATTGAACTAATTATGGTGAAGAAGAACAAGGTTAATATGAAAAGCTCATATGGTTAACCTTTTGGGTTCCTATGTTGAACCAACATACACGTACACGTTTGGGCATGGTTTTCACGAACCCAGTAAATGTATACCTCAAGTGTGTGTGACAAACTAATTTTTCGATCTAACGGTTGAGAAATATTAGCTTGAATCTAAATCAGGTTTTCATCTAACGGAGAATATGGATTGCTTTGTAACTAAGGCAAAACCCTGATTTGAAGACTATATAGGGAAAAACTAATCCCCACACGTCTGTGTGATACTAGTGCGCTCGCTAGAGTCGATTCTCCTTTAACCTTTGGTTTTCTTCTTCTAAAACCAGGTTAAAGACTTAAAGACTTCATTGGGATTGTGAAGCCAGATCGGTACTAATTTTATCGTAGTTGTGTGATCTGATCTTGCATCTTCTATCGTACGAGTACAATCATATTGATTGGCTTGAGATCGTGAGAGTTCTCTGATAGGCAAGATATAAAAGTAATCACAAACGCCTTCGTCTCATCGTTTGTGATTCCACAACATCTTCTTTCGCTAGTCGATTAAGTTTTTTGTGAGGTGATTGATTAATATAGGCTGTTCTTCGGGAATATAAGACCGGATTATCAATTGGTTCATGTTCACCTTGATTATTATCAAAAGACGGAATAAAACTTTTAGGGTTTATCTGTGGGAGATAAATTTATCCTTTAATAGACTTTTCTGTGTGAGACAGATTTGTTTATTATCAAAGCCTGCGATTTTGGGTCGTAGCAACTCTTAGTTGTGGGTGAGATCATCTAAGGGAATCAAGTGCGCAATATCCAGCTGGGATCAGAGGCGTAGGAGTGAAACTGTACCTTGGATCGGTGGGAGACTGATTCGGGTTCAACTATAGTCCAGTCCGAAGTTATTTTGTAGTAGGCTAGTGTCTGTAGCGGCTTAATATAGTGTGTATTCAATCTGGACTAGGTCCCGGGGTTTTTCTGCATTTGCAGTTTCCTCGTTAACAAAACTTCTGGTGTCTGTGTTATTTCTTTTCCGCATTATATTTTATATAATTGAAATAATACAGGTTGTGCGTTAATATCATTAATTGGAAATCCAACCTTTGGTTGTTGATTGATATTGATTGATCCTTGGACATTGGTCTTTGGTACCGTCCAAGTTATTCCTTGTGTTTGATTAAAGAATCGTTATCGTTTTAGCTTGAGTAAATCAAAACAAGTGAGAGATATCAACTCCTTGAGATACTTTAATCTAGATTGAGTCTGACTGTCTAGTTGATTCTCTAGCAAAGTATTTCGAAGTTAGTCCATACAGATTGCTAATCAAATTATTGGGTGGTGTTGTTAGACCCCCGCTTTTTCAGCTGTTGATCCCCTAAATTGAACAAAAATATCTAAACCAACCAAACATCCAGAATCACATTTTTCAAACATTTACCAGTTGAATAAATTTGCATCTGAGCAAAATAATACTAAAAGTTTGAAGAGAAATATCAACATAACTAGCAAACATTCAAAATCACCAAATTATGCTTGTTTTAGTCACACACAAATTACTCAGATTTGACGAGAAATCATTTCCTCCCAAGAACACTAACCAAAACTCAAAACTAACTAATCAAGACCAAAATAAAACCTAATCAGTAAATCGCAGTGTAATAATCTGGCAAATACAAACACACAATCATTACATTAACAAAATCAAGACGAAAACATACATGCATCAATTAAATCTGACATCAAAAATTAGGTTTACTGTTCAATTTTACAATCTTCAAATCGTTCAATTAGGTTTTCTGATGATGAAACGAAAGTGATATCGGTTAGGTTTTCTGATGAAACCTAATTTATATAGTTGATTTTCAGTTTCTTTTTTAGATCGTGGTTTGTTGATTATCAGAGAGAGAAGATAACGACTAGTGAATCAATTCTCTACAACGACTAGTTGATTAATTATCAGTTGCAGATCAAAAATTGAGAGTGAGTGAGTGCGAGAGAAACTGATGGGAACGAGAGAAACTGAAACTGAAAATGAATTTAATGTGTCCAATCTAGTATAATGTGAAATATATAGGAAGCATTTTAGTAATCTAATAATTAAAATATATAGGAAGCATTTTAGTAATCTAATAATTCCGGATTTTAATTTAGTAATCTAATAATTCCGGATTTTAATTTCTAAAATTGGTAGAGGTATATTTATTTTGGGGAAAGATATACTTGTTGGGTTCTAAAAGTAGGACATATAAATAATGTGCCCTTCTTTATTCTGTATAAATTTCACATTAGTAGTTCTTTTCAGTTTCACACAATTTTTTCGGAAACAGAAAATTATATTTCCTTCCATAAAAACTGAGGAATGTTTTACAGTAATACATGGTACATTCGTACAAATACAGTACATCATTTATATCGTACGACAAACCTTCTCAACCATTTTTGTTTTCTTCTGTCTCATTCCGTTGTACAAACCTTCCTCCTGCCATGTATCATATGTGGGAACAAAGAATTAACTTTCACGGACAGAGCAAGTGATCTTCCACCTCCCCTTCTTTATAATCCGAACATCTCTCCTCCTTTCTCCCTTCTCAAAATCAATAAAAACAATTTGAACAACAAAAGAACAAATAGTGATTAAAAAAAATCAACTATCATCGTGGCTTGTTGATGATGGTGGTTGCGGTTCGGGGGGTTCAGATTGCTTTTGAGCCTGCAGCTGTTGTTTCTGATGTTCAATAAACCTGTTCATGCGTTCAAGAAGCTGCCCAGCTTTTCGTTTCCCTCTATCGGTTCCATTTTGCACAAGGTCCAACAAGGGCTCCATAATCCCCAGCTCCTGCGTTTCTGCTAGGTACTTTTGCTGGTCCCCGGAGGACAAATGGACAAGCACTGCAGCAGCGTTCTCTTTATTTCTAGGGGACCCATTCCTAATAACATCTACCAAAACTGGAACAGCTTCGGCAGCTCCAATTGCTGCTTTCCCCTCGGAGTGGCTTGATAGTATTGCAAGTATGGCTAATGCCTCATCCACCATAACTCCCTCTGGTTCTGTCAACAATTTCATCAATGTAGGAACTAATCCTGCTCTAACTGCTCTTCCTTTGTTTCCTTGGTAAATGCAAAGATTGAAGAGTGCAGTTGCAGCATCCTTCTTCCCTCGCTGGCTACCTTCACTTAGTAATATGACAAGTGCTGGAATTGCCCCAGATCCACCTATTGTTACCTTATTATCATCCACCACAGACAAGCTGAAAAGTGTGGCAGCTGCATTTTCACGTGCCTCCATGCTGCTGCCCCTTTTAAGAACATGAACTATACCAGGAAGAGCCCCGGATGTTACAATGCTCCCTTTGTTCTCCTCATAGATGGAAAGATTAAGGAGTGCCGTAACAGCATGTTCTTGTGTGCGAGGGTCAAATGTGGAAAGGAGACTTATGAGGAGAGGGATGGCACCAGCCTCGGCGATGCAGACACGATTGTCCACATTTCGCTTAGCGAGAAGACGTAGCTCACCTGCGGCAGATCGTTGGTCTTCAAGGATGCTAGAGCCTAGTTTGCGAATGAGGCTATCAATCATTGCGCGTTCCGCAGGGGAGCATAGGGAGACGGTCTTACTAGGCCGTGGGTTTCCTGGTCGTTTGGGTGCTTCAATACCATTGGCCTCACACCACTGTGCAATGAGACTACGTAAAACATAGTTTGGTGTGAGAGCTGTGCTTGACAGGGTCTGTTGTGTCTTTGGACATGTTCCATGCCCTGCGTCAATCCATTTCTCTATACATTGTCGTTCATAGGTCTGCATTATATGTGAACTATGTCAACGTCAAAACTTGGATGCAAAATCTTTAAATTCTTTAAATTTGAACAAAGGTGAAGAATCAAAATAAAAATCATAAGACAGACATTCACCTGTCCTGTGGATACGATAACTGGATCTTTCATTAACTCCAAGGATATTGGACAGCGAAAATCATCAGGTATAGTTATAGATTTGGGACTATCATCATTACCAGAGACCTGTTCGCTGAGGCCTGATAGATGAGAATTTTCAATTGCTGGGATATCTATTTCAGGATTATCAGTTTGAATAAAATCCTTAATTCTTTTCAGTAGCATCGACATTTTTTCTACACTCTCCTCAGGATCTCCACGACTGGCAACAACCATTTCATGTAAAGCGAGGGACTCGTGTGTGAGGTCAGATATGCCCATCAACTGTAACCTTTCAGCTAATCTCCTTAAAACATCTGGATCAGTAACTCCATCATTGCTCTGCTTGTAAACAGCTAACAAATCCTCGTACACCTCAGCATCTGGAGTATCAAGCCGTACTTTAGCCCTTTTAAACTGAGAAATGACAAGCTCAACCTGTACATGACAAGAATTATAGAAACTTCAAGAGAAATAAGAATGTTGAACTTAGGCGCAAGTAACGACTTGCACCTTTGAGGTTTTTAGTTACAGAGAACAAAAAGAAGTAGTGAAAAAAATCAGATAAAAAATGTTGGAATATTCTTCAGTTAACAGTATAAAACAAGTCAACTAATTGGAAATGCAGTTGTTCTTGCTAATAAAAGCTATAACAGAACAAAGGCTTGTGATGGTCATGTTTTCTAGTGTATGTACAATCTTCCATAGCGGTTACAAAAAGCTCCTCTTAGAATCAAAAGAAAATGGATCTTTACCTGCTCCCTAACTTCGTCTGAAATGTCTAATTCATCATATGATATTCCAGTCAAAGCTTGTTCCAGTTGTGCTGTTACTTCCTGGAATTTGTTCATTATTAGATCCCTCTCTAGCACCTATATGAGATAAGAAGATTAGATTAGTAATGGCTAAAAAAACAAGGTCAGCACAGGCTCAGCAGGAGAAGATTGTTTTACGTAAGCTTTACTAATGGGTTTCCAAAACATGCAGCATAGAACTATAATATATAGAGCCTAGGGTGTGAATGCAAAAGCATTTGTGCACTGCATACGACAAGTACATTTGAAAGGAAGAAAAGAAACAGTCCCACTGCTACAGCATCATGCAATCTGGACACATATTGAGGAGATGATTAAAAACTGGAATCAGTTGATATGGATCAACTATAGCTAGTAACCAGGAGGATGAAAAATGACGAACTGGAAAGGCAGCATATTTGTTCTATAAGATAATAGTAATTAAAGTAGTATGATTCAAGTTTTACTACCCTGTCTTTTTGAATCGACGTATATAGACCTAACTATGTTGACATCTACCTAGATCAATTTTGACCTAACCCGTTTAACAGCTGATTGTATCTAGAATTGTATGGAGTTCCACCATAAGATTCCTTGAAATTCACCCATGTGAAAATCGGCATCACTAGACATTAACTTTCCTAATGTACTCATGATGAAGCCATTCTACAACATCAGGCTTGCAGTACAGATATGTATGCACAGACTTCCAAACAACACAGAAAAAGCTTAGGTTTACAAACTTTGCCTCTTGTGTATCAAGAAGCCTATTGATAACTGAAACACAAGCACACAATACAATGAATCAAGTTAAAGCTCCATGTGCAGAAGAAACATCCAAGCTCGTGAAAATTTATGGAAAGATATAAACAACTAGTTGTCCCTTTAAATTCAACTTTAGGAAATCATGGAAGTTCCTTAATCGCCAAAAAGACGAAGGCAAAAGATGGACACAAGATCTAGCTAAATTGTAAGTTGTAACCAGCTATTTAGCAAGGAGGTGCAAGTACTAACATGACTTTAGTGATAATGTACATTTTAGCGTACTTCATTCTACTGTACTAGATTAAGCCAATTTAATATCATCCTCATCGCCATGTGTGTTGTCTGAACATCCATAGAATCAAAACATGGATTTCCATCATTAATTGTGCTCAGTCACTTGTGCATGAATCACACATGCCTACAGAGATGGAGCTTCTGCTAAATGAACACTGCTGGCAAACCATGACCGTTTGGTCGAAGCTAAGTAAAGTAATGAGAAAATCACGAATTTGTCCCCCAAAATCTAAACTAACACTTATACAGATAAAAAAATCATTCTACGGTTCTACCTGCATCCTAATATCTTTTGAAGACACTGAATATAGAAGTTTCTGATTTCCACTTAAGGTCGTCCTTATAGTATCTACTTCACATAGCATTCAAACGTACTGTCCTATTAATCCAAGGCAAAAAAACTTTGAAAGACTGAACTTCTTTATAGACCACTTTCCTGATTAAGGAGATAAATTATAATTGTTTTATTTCGTAAGAGGGGAATCCAGATATGAATAGTTAAGCCGCAGATTAAACGATTTAACATGACTAACGATGGTCTAAAAATAGAAAAATTAATTCAGTGTATGCCAATCCCAAAATAGAATTGCAGCAAAGCTAGATCAGATAAATTCCTTCTCTTTATTTAGTATGCTTCCATTTTCTGAAAATTATTCATGCCCTCAATATTCTTACTCTAACCTATTACACAATAGGTGTAAATACAAAATAAACTGAAATTTTTCTGTAAACCTGTGTTTTTTTTGGATCAATACTACAACAAATATAGTAACCTACGTTTAAGTGCTGCTGATAAGAAAGAGACCAAATCAATAAGAAGAAGAAGTATAACGAAATCAAGTACTATAAAAAAAAAAAGAAAAAAAAGTTTGAATACTGACCAAGTAAATCTTACTTCCTTCGCTTCCAAATTTAAGCAACTCCTTTGCTGATTCTAAAGCTCGTTGTAAAGAGATTAATGATTTAATAACCTCCTTAGGAACATCTTCTTTAGTTTCTTTCAACTCTTCAAACATTGGAATTAATAACTTTAATCTTCTTGATAGATTGCAATACTGTTTCTTGATAGCACATCTATAATCTGTTATTGATGATATCTCATTTACTACATCTATTAATTTCTGTGCTAGTATTCCCTTATCCTCTTCCATAGCTGCTGCTGCTTCTGCTACCACAACTCAGAAGCCTCCTCAGCTGCAGGGTATATAATAAGTATGTATGTAACTATGTTGTATGTTGTTGAAATTTTAGAGAGGAGAGAACTGATTTAACAAACTAAAGATTTTCTGTTATATAGTCCGCCAAATTTAGTGGACAAATTTACTTGAAAAATTAAGGAAACAGCAGATCATCTTCTTCTTCTTCTTCTTTCATTTGATTAGACCACAAGAGAGAGAGGGGGGGAGAAAATAAAATAAAATGTCCTCCTTACAGCCAAGTCCAACACGCGCAGAGACTTTCTTAATCCTATTTCTTCCTTTTGGCGCGGCTTGTTTGGATAACAGCTCAAGTATATGACCGGGTCCTGGTCCTAGATTTTTTGAGGTCCTAGATTTTTGACTCGAAATGTTACCGTCTTTTTCTTCATTTGTAAATCTTAACGTCTGATTTTACCTCAATTTGACTTTTTGACGGAGGGGGTGATAGTTATGTACTTGTGTCATTTTCAGTGTGTGTTTGACAATCATGTAAGAAAACTGAACGGCTCGGCTCGGCTCTGGCTGTAAATTCGGATAACGTCTTAAATATTGGTACGCGGATGGATGAAGACGAATGAATGAATCAAGTCATGTGACTAATCTATAGACTTTTGATTTCGAAGCCATCAAACTGGCTCCACCCCTAAAGGTTTCTAAATCCCGCTACTTGGTTCGCTTAGGGGACCCAAAATCAATCTATACCGTTTAAGCTACAAATCTAACGGTTAGAATTGCTAAATATACGAGGCCTACATAATTTAGTTTGCTCAGTTCATTCTTCGTAGAAGAAAGGTTGTTTGGTGAGGTCTGTACTCTGTATTTGGATGGGACCCATGGTGAGAATAGCGCGGCACATGGTCGACGTGTACACTAAGTCTTTTGTCTCCGTGTCAACCTATCAGAGTCTCCGAACAGTGTACTTGTAAGTCGATCCTAACCGTTAATACCTGTTATTTACTGTCCATTAGAAATTTAGAGAATATCTGATTATTTTGGAGAAAAACAATATATCCGAATTTCGAGTGAGTGAAACGGGAGAAGATTCAGAGATTTGTGAGTACTAGTGGGGCCCACAGAGACAGAAACTCGTATGATGGGGGGCAGCAGGTTCATGTGACTTCTTCTTTTCTTCTCCTCTTCTCTGATCGAAGCAAAGGACAGCTAATTAGTACTGCTGCTACTACCCGCGTTTGTATGCCCTATCCTCCTCTTATTATATCCCCCTAACTTATAACTGCACGCGTATCTTCTTTTGCTTGCGTTTGGTGTACAGCAAAGCTATACCTCCTTTTTCAGGTATTATTCTCTTTTTCTCTGTATTATATATGAATTCACCGGAATTTACCGAACGCGTGTTTGTATTTGTATTGGTACCTAGCCGTACTAGGGTGGTCTCCATCGTTGATCTGGCCAAGGGGAGAGCGAGATAGACCAACATTAGTTGACGTTTAACTAAGGCTAAGTCCTATGGTCTTCTAATCTAACAGCTAAATTAGCAGTCCAGGTCAGGTAGGGCAACCTTCTAAGTCCTATGATACTGTTAATCTAGCAGTTAGATTAGCAGTCCACGTCATCTGGGACCAATGTCAAGCGCTGTTTGGTTCAGCGCAACCAATTTCAGCCGTTAGATCAAATTTTGTGATTTTTGTGATCCGTGTGAGCGCTGAACCGTTCAGCACAAAGGTCACTTTTTGGACGTTGAACCATTCAACACTTCAATCTCAATGCTAGGAGAGAGAACTAGTGTTAACTTTTAGGCCACACTTTATTTTTGAATTGCAACACTTAACTGCCAATCTAGCAGCTCAATCTAATCCATAGGACTTAGTCTAACGTAATGACTCCCATCACATTATACGGACTTGGGAAAGCAAACACAAAATGCCAAATGTGGCCCGCCAAAAATATGTCTAGGCATATCCCTATGCACAAGGTTAGAAAAACTTGTTTGACATACTAGGTGGCATGGCAAACGAGTTGCGTCACTATTGAGCGACAGAGTTTCTAGCGAACGAAATAGATAATATCGCCAGCGATAAAGTCTTTATTTTTAATTTCTTTTGAAGCATGTAACGCTAACGTTCGAATTAATATCGCCAACGGTCGACTTTGTAACGCCTATAAATACCGCACTCCTTCGCATCTTCCCTTCCCATCTAATCTCTTCTCTTATGTTCTTTTCTCTTTGCTAGTTTAACAAAATTATCTTCAGTTTTATTTCCTAAACAAATATGAGCGAGAAAAGAAAAAATAAACGGAAAATTCAAAGGATCTACTAGTACCCAACCAGTGGATTAAGTTATGTTGTGGATAAAGAATATGAGTTTCAAAATGTTAGACAATTAGTCGGTGATGGTGCACTCTCTATGCACATATATGTCCATCTGGAGTGAGCTAATTCAGTATCTCTAAGAGGTGGATGGTTTGAGTTCTGCAGGTGTTTGGGTTACTTCCCCCTGATGTTCAAGAGAGAGTCTGAAGACATCCTTTGCGACATTTATATCATATGCATCCTAGAAACCACATGACTCAAGTAATTCAAGTTATATTCGAATGATGGTGGAAGACTACAAACACGTTCTTTTTCAAAGATTTTGAATGCGGTAAGTTAATTTTTTCTTATAATTAAATTTTGAATGTGGTAAGTTAGTTTTTTCAAAGATTATGTTTTTTGTTTTATAAAACTCAACAAACTCTAATTATGAATATGTTATTAGTTATATCACTCAAGCGTTGTTATCTCAAGCTTAGCAAATAATCAATATGTTAGAGCACTGCTCGGTCGAACTCGCAAGCGTTGCTATCTCAAGCATGTTTGTCAAGTTTAGTTGTCAAAACTATAAGTCTTGATTTCTAGTATACTTATAGCTAAGTCTCGAATTAGGATAGAAAGTATAGTTGAGCTTTAGACTTCATCGATTGGAGACGAAGAACTACTAAGGAGAGCTTGTGGAATTTCATCAACGAAAAGTGTGTGGAGACTTGAATTCATCTAACACTCAAAAGTCTATCTACTCTATCTCCCAGATACAAAAGTTGTATAGCTATATAAACTTTGATTATACACATTTGATATTTCGAGCTGAATTTAACTCGCTTACATATTTCTTGAAATATGTGTTGGTAAGCTTTCGCTTTAACCAAGTTCATCTTATATTCTTGACGAAAGTCAAAAGATGATTATGTGAAAATCACCTGGTAACATCTTACATGATTTGTGTGAAACAGTCATTTGATGTAGACTCGAAATGTTTCGTAGTGATCTATCGATCACTTGAAAATTGCTCTGAAGCTAATAGTTTGTGTGAGACAGCTATTGTCGTCCTCTAAGAATGTTTCAATGATTTAAATGAGAGTTTAGAACAATTAACCATGATTGGATATAGCACAATATGCGTACTTGTATGCTAACTGTTGCAAGTTATTCCAAGTTCGGGAACCATAGTATGCATACCCGTATGTGCACTGGTCCAAGAACTTAGTATGCATACCCGTATGCGTACCGGCGTAAGTCCGTGTCTGGAAATTCAACTAAGTTTGGAGGTATGCGTACCCGTTCTTATACTAGTAAACCCAAACTAAGTCCGGCCACTTAGGTATGCGTACCTGTTTGCATACTTGAGTAGCTTATGTTATAAAATCGGTTTTTTCATGAACTAATACATTTATATAATAAGGAATGCAATATATTTCAAACCGTGGCTATAATGTTCATGAATTGATTCGAGTGAATCAATATCGATTTTGCTTCAATTATTCTTGTATACTTCTATGAGAATATAAACAATTGAACAACTCTAGAACTAGTTTCATTTGAGTCATTTGAACTAGTTATGGTTAAGATTAACAAGGTTGATATGAAAGTGTTCATATGGCTAACTTCGGTTAACTATTGTTGAGAAAACAAGGTGTACACGTTTAGGTATGGTTACACATATCTAAATGAAGTCACTTTTCATTTGTGTGTAAAGCTAAGTTCGATCTAACGGTTGAAAGATATTAGCTTCAGTCTAATCAGATTTTCATCTAACGGTGAATATTGAATGCTTTGTTACCAAAGTAACATTGATTGTAAACCCTGATTTGAAGATTATATAAGGGAGAACTCTAGAAACTGGGGAACCTAATCCTCACACCTCATGTATGATACTAGTTCCGACTAGAGTCGATTCTCCTTTAACCTAGGTTTTTCTAAAACCATTATAGGTCAATGACTTAAAAAATTCATTGGGATTGTGAAGCCATACCCAACTATTTTCTCTGTAGTTGCGTGTTCTTATCTTGCAGTATTCTACCGTATTGAGTACTATCTTCTCTAAGATTTGCTCGAGATTTAATCTCCGATAGGCAAGATAAAAAGTAGTCACAAACATCTTCGTCTCATCGTTTGTGATTCCATAATATCTTGTTTCGCTACCATACGATTAAGATTATTGTGAGGTGATTGATATTACTAGGTTGTTCATCAGGAATATAAGTCTGGTGTATCATTGGTTCCTTTTCACCTTGATTTATCCAAAGACGAAACAAAACTCATAGGTATTTTTGTGGGAGACATATTTATCTATTCAATAGACTTTTCTGCGTGAGACAGATTGGTTTATCAAGTCTTCGGCTTTGGGTCGTAGCAACTCTTAGTTGTGGGTGAGATCATCTAAGGGAATCAAGTGAGTATTGTCCCGATGGGATTCAGAGGCGTAAGGAACGCGACTGTACCTTAATCAGTGTGAGGTTAGGGCTCAACTACATTCCAGCCCGAAGTTAACTTGGAGTAGGTTAGTGTCTGTAGAGGCTTAATACAGTGTGGTGTTCAAATCTGGACTCGGTCCCGGGGTTTTTCTGCATTTGCGGTTTCCTCTTTAACAAAATTTCTGGTGTCTGTGTTATTTCTTTTCCGCATTATATTTTCTATATAATTGAAATATCACAGGTTGTGCGTAGTTCAATCAATTAGATAATCCAACCTTTGGTTGTTTATATAAATTGATTGACACTTGAATCATTCAACAATACTCACCACCCATCACTCCTCAAGCTAATTGAGTTGTTGAAAGAAAAAATAGGAACATTCAGGAAATGGCCAGGGTAATGCTTCATAACAAAAACTTACCTTTAAGGTTTTGGGGAGAAGTTGTCTTTACAACTTGTTATTTGATCAACCGTGTCTACTTACGGTCTAAAACCCTAAACACTCCTTATGAGTTGTGGTACGGTAGAAAACCCAACCTGCACTATCTTAGTGTGTTCGTAAGCAAGTGCTACATTCTAAAAGATCGAGAACAGAGAGGGAAATTTGATACCAAAAGTGATGAAGGTATCTTCCTTGGCTATGCTTCTGATAGTCGTGGTTTTCGAGTGTTTAATCTCAGAACCCAGGTCATGATGGAATCTGCAAATGTTATCATTGATGACATTAGTAATTTTCATCATGATAATCTTCCTGCTGAATTTCCTCCAACTGAGACAATTGATAAAGTCAAAGAAATCCCAGAATTAGTTGAAGTTATCCCAACGGTTATTGATCCTGATATTTCTAGTGACGAGGAGAAGAGCACTGATCAGACTGCTCCTCTTGAACAAGAACGTGTCCCTCCACGACACCTCTGGGTTCAAAGGAATCATGATCCCAACAGTATTATTGGAGGAAGAGATTCTACAGCTAAGACAAGAGGACAACTTCAAAATATTTGCAATTTTGGTTGTTATCTTTCACAAGTAGAACCAAGAAATATTGATGAAGCTCTTAGCGATCCCTTTTGGGTGAATGCGATGCATGAAGAGTTAAATCAATTTCAAAGACAAGACGTATGGGAACTTGTACCTTGTCCCTCCAATATCAACATTGTTGGTACTAAATGGATATTCAAGAATAAGTCTGATGAATTTGGCATAATTGTCAGAAATAAAGCCAGACTCGTGGATCAAGGATACTCACAGATTGAAGGAATCGAATTTGATGAAACATTTTCTCCTATGGAACGCGTTGAGTCCATTCGGTTATTACTAGCTCATGCTTGTTTTCTTAAGGTTAAGCTGTTTCAGATGGATATAAAATCCGCATTCCTAAACGGAATCTTAAAGGAAGAAGTCTATGTCGCTCAACCTAAGGGGTTTGAAAACCTTGATTTCCCAGATCATGTTCTTAAGCTTAAAAAGGCATTATATAGGTTAAAACAAGCACCTGGTTTGAAGAACTTACCACTTCTCTTATTAGGAAAGGTTTTTCAAGAGACGGAGCTGATAAAACATTATTTACCAAATTGAGTGGGAAAGATGTTGTCGTTGCTCAAGTTTATGTAGATGATATCATATATGGCTCAACTTCTGAGAAACTTGCAAAGGATTTCCAAGAGTTAAAGTTCTTTTTAGGATTACAAATTCAACAACATAAGGATGGAATCTACTTATCCTAAGAAAAATATGCAAGCGATCTTGTTTCAAGTTCGGTCTGGATAAGTCAACTCCAAAACTGACACCTATGCCCACTACTGGTAAACTGCACAGAGATAAAAAAGGAGTAAAAGTGGATCAAAAATTGTATCGATATATTATTGGTAGCCTTTTATATCTTACAATTACGAGACCTTATATTTTTTTAGTGTTGGTTGTTGTGCTAGATTTCAGGCAAATCCTAAGGACTCTCATTTTGCAGCTGAAAAGAGGATCATACGATATGTAAATCAGACGGTCGGGGATGGTCTATCTTACACTTTTGATACTAACACTGACCTTTCTGCTTATTCAGATGTTGATTGGGCAGGATGTGTAGAAGACAGAAAAAGCACATTAGGAGGTTTCTACTATGTAGGACTGAATCTTGTGGCTTGGCATAGCAAGAAACAAAATTAACAATCCCTGTCTACATGTGAAGCAAAATATATTGCTGCTGGCTCATGTTGTACTCAACCCCTATGGATGAAACAAATGATGGTTGATTATGGAATTGATACTAGAGTAATGAAGATATTTTGTGATAACTCTAGTGCGATTCGAATTACTGAGAATCCTGTTGAGCAGTCAAGAACAAAGCACATTGATATAAGGTACCATTTTATTCGAGATCTTTATGAAAATGGTATCATAAATATGGAATTTGTGCCTTCCGAACAACAATTGGCTGATATTCTCACCAAACCATTAGACATTGCTACGTTTCAACACTTACGACAGTCTATTGGTGTTGTTTTGGTTAATTAGCTGTTTCTATAACTCTTGCCCCTGTGCTTATCTCGATCTTTTGGGAAATTGAGTTTGGAACTCCAATAAGTGTCTAATTCGATTCTGCATTTGTTTCAGTAGGTTGATTTTCTGTCAAAAAATCTTAGTGTGTTAGGTCAAATTAAATCCTTCTTTTCTTATGAAATTAAGGTCGCTCTTGTTGTTATTTAGAGAATGACATAATATGGGGGAGAGTTCTCAATTGAACTTGTGCTTAATTGCCAAATCTTTGTGGGGAGTGCGGCTGTGGAATATTATAGGGGTTATCTTATATCTTTATAAACTCCTTGATGAAAGCATTTAGCTTCGGCTATATGATTGCATCTAAATAAGTTGATATGTGCTTTTTTTTGGTCATAAAATGTCTCTATGGAAATTTTCATCAGGATCCCGTTCTTGTACCTATGCAAATTTTATTGACAAAAAGGGGGAGAATTAATATGTAGTTCACACTACAAATACATATGGTTTTCGGATCATTATGTAAGGGGTAGTGGTTTCCATGTGAGATGGAGTATTGACTAAGGGGGAGTGATACATATCATCATGGTATTGTTGTCGAAGTTGTGATACAATAGAACTTTGATACTATAAAATGATACTATGACACTGTATAACAATGATCGAGAATTCTGTTTTCTCATTGTTATAGCTACGGATTTTCAACAACGACGATGCTAAACTTACAACCTTTGGAATCATTGGAGTACTTGGAAGTAATGAAGATTTCGAGTAATGTTGAAGATTAGTCATGTGGAATAGGAGCTACAAAAGTGTATTATTTATTTTTGTATTCCATATGTATTAATAGTTTTGTCACAAAAACTGACAAATGGGGAGATTGTTAGAGCACTGCTCGGTCGAACTCGCATGCGTTGCTATCCCAAACATGTTTTTCAATGTTAGTGATCAAAACTATAAGTCTTGATTTCTAGTTAACCATAGCTAAGTATCGGACTAGGATAAAAAGTGTAGTTGAGCTCAAGAACTCCATGACGATCATCATACAAGACGAGGAACTACTCAAGGAACTGGTGGAACTTCGTCGACTAAAAGGTGTGTGGAGACTGGAACTTATCTATCACTCAAAAGTCTATCTACTCTATCTCATCTCTTAAGACAAAAGTCGTTTTGCTATATAGACTTTGATTATACACATTTGCTATTTTGACCCGAGTTTATCTCGCCTATCTATTTCTCGAAATATGTGTTGGTAAGATTTCTCTTTTGCCAAGTTCATCTTTACCTAGTGACGAAAGTCATGTTAAGTTTCAATCATTTGAAAATGGCTTTGACGAAAAATGGTTTGTGAATAACAACTGTATAACGTCCTCTAAGAATGTTTTAATGATTGAAATGAGAGTTTAGAATATACAACCAATGTTGGATATAAGAATTGTGTGGTAACACATATATGTATAAGTCTTTATTCCTTGAACCAAAGTATGCGTACTTTGTTGATCAAGAAAACCGGAAAACCAGTCCGCGAACTGTCGGAGATTCTCGACCCGAGAAAATCTGCTAGAGTTTGTAAACTCTTCCGGGAACTTAAGTCCGCGAACTAAGTCCGCGTACTTGAGTTGGTTATTTCTAAAGACGATTATTCGTGAACTTAAACTTATAAACTAAGGAATGCAAGTTTGCAAACCGTGGCTATAAAGTTTATGAATCGATTCGAGTGAATCAAATCGTTTTTGCTTCGATTGTGTCTTGGATACTTCTGTAAGATCTAAGCAATTGAACAACTTTCTAACTAGTTCATTTGAGTCATTTGAACTAGTTATGGTAAATAAGAATATGGTTAATATGAAAGTGATCATATGGATAACCATTTGGTTAACTATTGTTGAACCAACGAATGTACATGTTTGGGTACAGTTACACAAACCTAAAATCGTACATTTCATTTGTGTGTAACAATCTAGGTTTTCGATCTAACGGTTGAAAGATATTAGCTTGAATTTAATCAGGTTTTCATCTAACGGTGAATATTGAATGCTTTGTTACCAAGCTAACATTGATTGCAAATCCTAATTTGAAAAACTATATAAGGGAGAACTCTAACAACTGTGAAACCTAATCCCCACACCTTACGTGTGATACTAGTTGTATTAGCTAGAGTCGATTCTCCTTTAAACTTAGGTTTCTTCTTGTAAACCAAGTTAACGACTTAAAGACTTCATTGGGATTGTGAAGCCAGACCGATACTACTTTCTCGTAGTTGTGTGATATGATCTTGCATATTCTATCATACGAGTACGATCGTAAAGATTGGCTTGAGATTGATATTTCCAATAGGCAAGATATAAAAGTAATCACAAACATCTTCGTCTCATCATTTGTGATTCCACAATATCTTCTTTCACCGCATCGATTAAGATTATTGTGAGGTGATTGATAATTCTAGGTTGTTCTTCGGGAATATAAGTCCGGGTTATGAATTGGTTCATGTTCACCTTGATTTATCAAAAGACGGAACAAAACTCATAGGTATTTCTGTGGGAGAAAATTTTATCTATTACTGTAGACTTTTATATGTGATACATATTTGTTTATTAAAGTCTTCGACTTTGGGTCGTAGCAACTCTTAGTTGTGGGTGAGATCAGCTAAGGGAATCAAGTGCGTAGTATCCTGCTGGGATCAGAGACGTAAGGAGCGCAACTGTACCTTAGATCAGTATGAGATTGATTGGGGTTCAACTACAGTCCAGACCGAAGTTAGTTTGTAGTATGCTAGTATCTGTAGCGGCTTAATACAGTGTGTGTTAAATCTGGACTAGATCCTGGGGTTTTTCTGCATTTGCGGTTTCCTCGTTAACAAAATTCTGGTGTCCGTGCTATTTCTTTTCCGCATTATATTTAGTTATATAATTTAAATATCACAGGTTGTGCGTTAGTTCAATCAATTAGAATATCCGACCTTTGGTTGTTGATTTACATTGATTGACACTTGGATATTGGTCTTTGGTATCATCCAAGTTATCTCTCTTATATTTAATCAGACTCGCAGATTTATATTTGATTGAGTAAGGATTAAATCGAGAGATCGATATATTATAACTCTTTGATATACTTTGGTTAAAATTGAGTCTGGTTGATTCTCTTGAAAGTATATTGGAGTTAGTCCATACAGATTGCCAAGCGAAATATTGGGTGTGGTTGTTGTACCCCAGCTTTTTCATGAGTGATCTCTCTATTCAGGATAAAAGTCTTTTTGGGGAGTCTGTCATACCAAATACTTCTGAATCTGCTGTGATATTAGAAAACATGACTAATTCTAATTATGTTTCTCAAATGAAAACAGCTTCAGAAGCTAAACTGCAAACCCTTCATATTGATAAAGAAGTACTCCCTCTGTTTCAAAAAGATAGTCCGCTTTGACTTTGTCAAGATATTAAGAAGACCGTAGTAGTTTACACGCCTACCCTCAAGTACTTGCCTAATTTATTTCAATAAAAATATTAGTAATAAAAACTACCAAAAATTGATATGCGATTGTAAATAGGAAATAGAAAATAAAAAATAAACATATCCGATTTATGGAAACATTATCACCAAAGTAAAAAAGAAATATTCTGAAAATATTGTGAACATTATGCGGAAAAGTAGGTAAGCTAGCTTTTCGTACTCCATGGTGTTTGTAAAAAAGAGAGATAAAAAGATTATAGAGATAAAAATGGTGTTTGGAAAATAAATAAATAAAAAGAGATAAAAAATATTGTATATTTATGGAGTATATAACCTTTGTAAGGAATTTAATTTGAAACCATATACATTGTCTTCGAAAAGGAAAGAATGATATATTTGTTTCCTTCATTTCTGTTTTAGATTGGGTCTCATTGAAAAAGAATTTATGAATATAAAAAACTTAAGGATATATTAGAGAGTTTATTGGAAAAATATATGACTATAAACAGAAGCTGGACATAATTTTGAAACAGACCAAAATGGAATAGAGGACGGTCTTTTTGAAACAGAGGGAGTACTTGGTTCTTCCACTAATCATGGATTTAACACGTCTCATGGAAGGAAGAAATCTTCTAACGATGTTTCTAATGCTACGCACTCTAATCACTCTGGTGATCAGAAAGTATGTCTTTCTTTATGATTCAAAAGGACATGATCAACATAAGAGAAAACTGAGGCTGAATGACAATTACTTTGGTCGTCTTCTGCACAACTTAGATTTAATACTCAAAGGTGCAACTGACATTCGGATGTCTAAGCCTATTGGTTTTAGTACTCACCCTGTGAATTCTTCCAGAAAAGTCAGTTCAATTTGCTCATCGAATGTTCGAACCAATTGTAGCATTAATACGAATCGTTCAAGAAGATTCAGAAAGGTTCTTCTCAACCTATTGTGAATAATGATGTTCAAGATGTGAAAAAGGTACCTGTAGATGGAAGTAATAATGGAGATATGAAGGACAATCTTAATCTGATAATTGAAGGATACAAGGATCTTATCAACATGCTGTCAAAATCCCCCATACAAACTTTTTCTGGTAAGGACTCGAACTGTGTCTCATATTTTGATGACAACAAGTTTTATGATAATTTTTCACATCAAAAAGGATTCTCTCCTAGGATTGGAAGGAAAAAGAGACTCAATCGTGAACACCATTCATTTAACAAGCTTAAGGCTCATACTTGTGCTAATTAATCACAAGGGTTAAATGCTTACTCATAAAAATCCTGTTGAGTAAGATTTGCTAATAATCAGGTATACTTATTGGTAAAATGCTTTCTAATTAGTTGAGTTATTTTCTTATCGTCCATAGCTAAACTATTGTCTACAGTCATCTTTTCCTAAGTATTGTTTGTATCTCGAGAATCTCTTCGTTTTCTTTTTAATTATTTTCGAAGAAGTTTTTGTTGCAACTAAGTTGCCTGCTACTCTTGTGCTCTAAATTGTTTCTCTGTGGAAATATAAAATTTATTGAGCCAAAATTTGGTGAAAGAAAATCTTCACGTAGCAAAATTATATGTTTTGTCTTACCTTGTAAAAAGGTACGTTACGGTTTTGGTTTTGTTTTTCTTTTGGGTTCGGGTTGTGTTCGTACAGGTACCCATGACTTACTTGTCACGAACTGTCTTTAGAAACCCTAAAAGTTACGATCCCTAAGAAACCATTTAAAATACCAATCTTATTGAGTCACATACGCGTACTTAGGATATTTTCTTTTTTCTCAAGAATGTCTTCACCTTCTTGCACCTGTGTTTTTGCAAGAGGTTTTCTTGATAAAGGTATTGGTTTCGAGTCTCAATGGAGGAAGAAAAGAACCTTAGTAGATGATGATGGTCAAAATCCTGATGCCTCATGCTACTATGCCTATTCTCATAAAGATGTTGAGAATGAGGAAATGGTTTCGGCCGAACTGGTTCATAATTTTCTTAAATACTTTGAGGAAGCAACACTGCATCTCGTTGATACTATGAAGGGTCTCGATGTGTTAAGAACTGAGTTGAAAAAGGTTAGTTCTGACCTTATTCTCATGAAAACACATGTTAAAGATCTTCTCAATGAGGATATCTTCTCTGAAGAAGCGGTGGATGCTGTCAATCACAAGCCCAAAGGTCTCAAGACTCGTGAGGATTCTGGAAAAGCTCTTTCATTTCAGTTCATGATCGGTTTAGGAGTCTTTTTGTTTTTAGCTTGTGATCGGTCTTTGTTTTTTATAGTTTTTTTCTTAAAGTCTAGGAAACTTCTTATGAGAATTTATTCTTATGTTCTAAGAAGGATAAATAGGGTTTGGAATAGCAATTATTGTGAGTACGCATAGCTATTGCCAACGATTTTCATCTTGCAATGTTTTTAGATTTATTTATTTAAATTCTAAAGTTTATTTGGAAGATGATTTTGCAGTATTAATCTTTATTGGTTTTATATATTTCAAAAATTGTTATGGGATATGTAATGTTTGCGTTCGTGAACTATAATTTTCCCATATTGGTCAAACGTTAAGTCTATTATATGTCATTATGCAAATATTGATGGAAAATAGAATGAACTTTCGATAACAAAGATTAAGTTTATGGTATCATTATGCAAATATTTATGAAAATATAATTTTGTATATTTCGCAGTATTGATATTTCCCTGATCCACTGCTATGTGTTAGTATTGTGCGGCTCCGTAAGTTCTCTTATGTTGAGCATTTCCATGGGTTCACTTGTGGTTAATTTAATTGAGTTTCTGGATACAAATTCATGTTTCATTTAATTTGTTAATATCCAAAAAAATCCTTCTTTTCTTGTAAAAGTAAGGTCGCTCTTGTTGTTCTTTCGGGAATGACGTATTATGGGGGAGAGTTCTTAATTGAACTTGTGCTTAATTGCAAAATCTTTGTGGGGAGTGCGGTTGTGGAATATTGTAGGAGTTTTCTTGTATCTTTATAAACTCCTTGATGAATACACTAAGTTTCGACTATGTGAAATCATCGAAACAAAGTTCATATGTTCTCTTTTAGTCATGAAGTATCTCTATGAGAATTTCATTATGATCCCACTAGTTTTCGTATTTTTGCCAATTTATATTGACAAAAAGGGGGAGAATTAATGTGTAATTCACACTACAAATACATATGGTTTACGGATCATTATGTAAGGGGGAGTGGTTTTCATTGTGAGATGAAGTATTGACTAAGGGGGAGCAATACATATCACCATAGTATTGTTGTCAAAGTTGTGATATAATTGGAATTTGATGATGTGTAATAATACTATGGCATTGTATAATAATGATTGAGAGATACTGTTTTCTCATTGTTATAACTACGGATCTTCAACAACTATGATGCTGAGTTGAACACGTTCAGAATCACTCGAGTACTTGGAAGTGACGAAGATTTCGAGTAATGTTGAAGAACCAAGGAAATCAAGTATTTGGATGAGAAGCTACAAAGTTTATTTATTTTGTAATCCATATGTATTTGTTAGAGCAATGCTCAGTCGAACTCTTAAGCGTTGCTATCTCAAGCTTGTTTGTCAATGTTAGTGATCAAAACTATAAGTCTTGATTTCTAGTCTACTTATAGTGATGTCTCGGACTAGGATAGATTGTGTAGTTGAGCATTAGACTTCACGGCGTTCATCATTTGAAGACGAAGAACTACTAAGGAGAGCTTGTGGAACTTCATCAACAAAAGGTAATATGGAGATTTTGAGCTGAGTTTAACTCGCTTACATATTTCTCTAAATATGTGTTGGTAAGCTTACGTTTCAACCAAGTTCATCTTATATTCTTGACGAAAGTCAAAAGATGATCATGTGAAAATCGCCGAGTAACATCTTACATGGTTTGTGTGATACAATCATTTGGTGTAGACTTTAAAAAGGCGAGGGTAACCAAATAAGCCTCAAGCTAAAACTTTTCCTACCTATAAGTCCTTTCTCCAAAAGTGATTGTATATGGACTGAGTCGAGAAAATGCAACTAATCGGTTCACACTTCGTGTGATCGTCTATGGATACGAGATCGAGACAATACAACAACGAAGTATGTTTACTTGATAAAAGGTTCGGCCTTAACCATATACAATAGGATTGCTATCAAGTAAATAAGAATTAACGTTTGTGTAATTTACTTTAATTATAATAAAAAAATTTTAACGCGGAAAATAAAAGTAAATGACACAGCAATATTTTGTTAACGAGGAAACCGCAAATGTAGAAAAACCCCAGGACCTTGTCCTTAATTGAATACTCTCAGGATTAAGCCGCTACACAAAATTAAACCAACTTCGTATAGTTGAGACTAAGCAACTAAACCTATAGTTCACCTGGTTCCGTCTGTATTCCCACGCCTCCAACTTATGAATAAGTCACGTACTTGGAACAATTACTTTGGTTCGTATTCCAACCAGTAAAGGAACAACAAATCTGTTTGGTAGCAACTCTCTTCAACCAAATGATGTGAGTTCGACAAAGGCTCTTCTGTTTATCTCAATAAACTCCTTCGTCAGGTTCTTAGATCTATATTATGTTCAACTACCAAAGGTAATTGTTAGGATTTTGCAATCAATACTTTTAATCACAAAGAATTGTATTGATCCCGATCTACAAAACTAATCAATCCAATCTACCACAAGGATAAACTGATTATAGTTGGATCATCTTATACCGAAACAAGTATTGTGCACACCAAAGATTATGAACCCCAAATCAGAAATCTTCAATATCTTCTTTGTCTTCAAATATTCTTAAATCTTCAATAAACACCTGCACACAACAACTTGAATCTCTTGTGATCAATCACGCACATAACAGAGTCTGTTAACAATGGATTATCACAAGATCGTCTTTAGAACTAAAAACAGTCTAAAGATCCCCGTCGAAACTTCGATCTAGTTTGAGTGAATCTTATATCAGAAGAGAAGATTCTCAAGCATAAAAAAACTAGGTGCAATCAAAGTTCAACCACTGTTAGTCAATTAAATCAATCGAATACACAAGATAAACCGCAATTATCTAGTTTCCCACCAACGGTACTAATAGAGCTTCTCAATCCCAAAGAAGACTTTAAACTGAGCGGTCGTAAGAGATTTTGCAAATTAGGTTACTCTCCTCTCCGAATAGGCGGTTACACCAGTAACAACACAACCGAGGAAGTTTGTTGGCACGAAGGATTAGTTTACTAGAAATGCAAAATTCAAGTATTTATAGACAAGGAAGTTTGGACACCGAGGAATTTCCAAGACCGAAAATATTCTCAAGATATGCAATAAATTCCAAATTCGGTTTCCATAATTCCTGGAAATGCTCTGTCCAAAATATTGATCGAAAATCTCTTTGAAAATCTTTAACTAGTAAATGCACATTACTAATTCTCATTTTCCTAAAATAAAATTAAAAACCTTAAATAAAAGATTCTTAACTTATTTATCTTTCGATCCTGGGATTTTCTTCCTTTTGCTATTAAGGAATAACTTTGAACAATAAAAGATAAACATTACAGCACATGTTGAAAGTATGTCGACATCCTTACTTTGTAAGTCCTCTTTCATACTTACAACCTTGAAACTGATTTGTCAAACTTCCAAACAAGTTTAGAAATGGTTCATCTGACTTTCAAGAACTATGTGATTGATCAAGAACACTCAATCACAAATCATGAGTTTAAAGATTCTACCAAAACAAGTTTCGGTTCTACCTCCATGTGAGTATTGTGCATAGTCAAACTAGCTTTCCAAAATTCGGTTGACTAGGTACTAGGATCGGTTTCCCACATATATATGGTATCTAACTTATATGTGTTGCACATGTCCATAGGATCGGTTCTCCTTTGCCTAAAAACGTGTTGTACATGTCCATGGGATCGGTTCCCTTTTATGCTAAAAACATGTTGCACCTCATACAAGGATCGATTCCATTTTTTGATGTGTTGCACCTCTTACTAGTATCGGTTCCCCTTTACCCAGAGCCGGACATACACAAATCACAAATTTGATCATACCATCTCAGGTAGTTACTTAAGATCGGTTTCATTGACAAAAGTCATACCAATACATAAGTCAGGTCTTTTTGAATAGTTTTACCAAGAACAAAAACAAGTCATGAGTGGTTATACTAAACCACACATATTGGTTGTTCACAAGATATGCAATGAATAAAAATACCAATAACGCCTGGCAATTTCCTTTTCGATTCATAAACAAGTTTATGAACTTACTTCCTTAAAACACATGTAAAACATTGTTTCCTAGGATGAAATCCTCACCTCATACCCAGACATAATCACAATAACATTTAAACGATTATGTGGATGTCTTATCTACAAAGTTTAATGGTTAAGCAATAAACCTCGTATTGTATTCTTTAATACTATGTCTATCTAGAGTGTTCATGCTTCGCAGTTTTGTTTTCAAGGTGCACGACTTGAAAGATACGTTAGTGAATGAAACAGTTCAAGTCAAATATCACTAACCTCGAGTGGAAGGATGATGTTATCGTTGTAGTTTCTTACTTCTTCAAGTCCTCGTAATACTTGTAATGTCCCATATCCTAATACTTTCAAGCTAACGTATACGAAGTTGACTCTAGTATATAATCAAGCGACTCTTAAAATGAGTTTTGGTTCACTAAATATGAAAACCAAACTTGACTTATCAACGTGGGTTCAACCGAGCTATGCTCTAACAATCTCCTCCTTTGTCAATTTTAGTGACAAAACTCTTACAATCATGTGGATAAACAAATTACAAGAATTCATTACACATACGCTCGATTCCTGAATTCAACAGCACAATAACATGTATACGTTCAATCCTTGAATGACGTTGTTGACATTAAAATAACGAAGCTAATACTCCCCCTAAAGGTAAGATAGGTAGATTTTGTCAATCCGCACGTCTTTGTTATTCCCTTGGTAATGATATGTTACTCCCCCTTAGTCTATGCTTTCACTCTTTCGTTAGATAAACGTTTAAGTACCAATGTCCTTTTTCTTTAGTGATATCAATCAATATAAAATAAATGTCAGTATCACTTGTTTACTCCATATATTTCTCCCCCTTTTTGTCACAAATGACAAAGAAACGAAAAAATAAAATACAAACCGAAAAGAATCTTACAAATCTCAAAATAGACTTGCAAACCTATAGAGTTAAGTACGAGGGTTCCACACACCATTTATGATAACCAATATCAAAACCGAAACTAAAAATTAATTTGTTTTGATATGTTATCAAGGAAACAATTGCCCGAAGAAATTTTCCCTAATAGTTTAGCAAACCAAAAATCAACTAAGAACCTTAGTTCCTTCGCTAAACCGATTGTATAAATACAACCGCTTCGTTCGATAAGACCAAAATAAAGATAACTCTATTTTTCTCATCAGGCTCTAATTATCCATAACTTAGACCTTTCACTTTTAAACAAGACAAGTACTAGGTTAGTTAACTAGTATTTCTTGTTAAGGCATTCGATTAGACTTGAAAAACCGAAACCTCCACTTTGATAAGTCTAACTAAGATAAACTCAGTTTCTCTTATCCGGAATCGAATTGGATTAAAAAATCCATCCCGTAAACTTTTTCTTTCGTTAAGCCATAAACAATTCATACAAACCAAATAAATCAACTTGCATAATTATTCACCTCAACCGGAAGCAATTGAAACAACATAGACATTGTAGCACCGCAATTGCATCGAAATTTTGTAAGCCTAAACAATTGATACCACACAACAAAGCAAGGTAACAATAGTTTTTCTTAACCGGAACCAATTGAATCACACGCACATCCACACACTTATCATGGAATAAAACATCAATTGTACCGAAATTTTGTTAAGAAAAAGCAATAAATATGTGAAATAAAAAATCATGCTTTTCTTAAATAGGAAAACAATTAACTAACAAGATTGTTACCTCAAATTTCGCATCCACTTCTCCAATATGTTTGCATCTTCTTCCAGGGAGAATGGATATCGAAATATCATTATGTTGTCATCCTTATGCAAAAAAATAATAATAACAACAACCAACCTTTACTAGAGAAAGTTTGAAAACCGGTTTTTAACTATTGCAAGAAAATTTTGAAAACCCTCGAAACACATATGCTTTTATGCTAAACCAAAACTGATTCAACATATTGTGACTTTTTCACATCTTGTTTCTATCAGAACCCATCATGATCCTTTGATAAAGCCTACCAACATGGGCTAGAACTTAATCCTGCTAAATCAAAAAGTCACCCAAACCATAAGGGTTCAAAACATTATGAGATCGAATATCAAGGTAACAAAACCGAGATCAGACATCTCATAAATCAATTTGCAATACACCATAAATATTCAACATAAAATCAAGTATTGCAATCACCTCTATCTTATAGGGAATTGAATTGTGAAAACAACGTAAAAAGAATGAGGTCATTCCGAGTTCGGACAAAGAAGTTACGGGCAAAACAGTTTTACACTTCTTCGTATGGGGACCTCTCACTAGGATCGGTTCCCCATATTACACCTATCACTAGGATCGGTACCCCAAGTGTTACTTGTGACGGATCACAACATTAAACTGTTTTTGACATAACTTGCATACGATGTCCGAATTCAGTGATTTTTGGCTCGTTTTAACCGTAAAAACAAGAGATACACATATATGATAAATAGATACCAACATCATAAACTCACAATTACCGTTTCTATCCAAACCTCAAATATAAATAGAGAAAGTATGAGTATAGAAGAAAAGAAATCTCCTAAAGATGTTAATTAGTCATATAATAACCGACAGATCATGTGCTCAGTTTTTGATGTGCTTTCTCACCTTTCAAAAGATTGAGCACTAAGGTGAGCATGCACATTCTAACACAACTAGGTTGTGCTGAATTGAGCCTTGTCTTGTTCATCACGAGTGACTAAGACATAATTATCATTCTTGACCTCTTGTTTGGTTTGTTTTCTCATGTTCCATCTCTGGTTTTTCTTATTTGACTTGTGATGAAGAGTGTCATTATCACAACGTCCACTAGTACAAGAGAATTCAGACATGACGTATTTCTTTAGTCTTTCAAGAAAACTCTTGTAATTATTGTCACCAACAATTAACAGCTGAGAGTCATTCTTGTGACTAACTTTTGGTCCCTTCTTGGGTATGGAGGACTTCAGGACCCATTTAGAGTTGGGTTTCACATGAGTAGCTTTCTCCTTCATAACATTAGGATCACTGTCCTTTTGAATATTTTGCGTAACACCCATTCTCCAATTTGGAACATCAGATCTTGTCTTTGCATTTACGAAGTTATCTCTCTTTCTATATTCGGGTCTTTTATGAGATGACCTTGTCTAGCGATATGCAAAATTTGAACTATCATTATAATAATTCTTTTGCCTAAACTTAGGACAATAACGATATGAGTTCTTATGAGGAGAAAACTTAGCCAATTCGTTTGATACAAAAGAAAGTGCATCTTGCATCTTACGAACTTTGCATCCCATTGCAAGTGTCCTTTATTACCACAATAATAACAATGCTTAGTATAAATATACGAAGTATGAGTTTTGATGTTACCTTTTTCTGGATCCTCTTGCATTGGAGCTCGACGAGTTTTCTTCTTCTTCTTCTTCTTCTTATCTTTGTTCAACGTTGTTGATTTCTTGACATTACCATAAATGCCTTCTTTGATTACTGCTGGTTGAACACTCTTCTTAGGCTTGACAGACTTTTCTTCTTTATAAGAAATATGAGCATCTTTGTCATCAGCGGAAGCCTCTGGTTTAGAAGAATTTTTAGCTTTAACAAATTTTACGTTTTTGCTAATATTTGAAGCATCTATTCCCTTATAGCCCAATCCTCGTGTATCACGATGATTTCTACTTACTTCTAACATTGAGGTTAAATTGTTTGAGCTAACATTGAACTTTTTAAGGTCCAGAATTTCTTCTTCCAGCGTCTTGATTTTATCAAGAGCACCAGCTAGATCAGCATTAAGGTGTTTTTCTCGTGAGAGATATACGCCTTCTTTCTCTTCAAAACTCTCTGGTTGAGAATTAACCCGTGCTTCAGATTCAGCAAGTTTCTTTTTCGACAAAAAGAGATCTCTTCGAAGATTTTCACATTCTAATTTCTTAGAAGTTAGCTCGTCTGTACGATCTTTAAGAAGATAATCACTGGTGCAGTAACTAATTTAATATCCTTGAAAAACCTTCCTCATTTTCTTGTTCTCACGACCAAGAGGAGTCATAAAACCAATAAAATCTGAAGTTCTCAGTTTTTCATTTTTCGAAGGATCCAGTAGTTTAGAGTATTTTAAGATATCCTCTTCTACTTCTTGTTCAAAATCTGAGTCATCATCATCGGAAATTTCATCTAACCCTTCTTGTAGACGTATTTTCCAGTCGTCATCGGTTTCTACATTATTAACAAGATTAACTTGTCTAGTAGAATCAGTCATGGATACAATTTCTTATAGGTTGGGTCGCACCAAACACAGATTGTTAGATCTTTTCGTGTTTGCCTGCTCTGATACCAATTAAAAAGGCGAGGTACCCAAATATACCTCAAGCTAAAACTTTTCCTACCTATAAGTCCTTTCACCGAAATTGATTGTCTATGGACTGAGTCGAGACAATGCAACTAATCGGTTCACACTTCGTGTGATCGTCTATGGATATGAGATCGAGACAATACAACAACGAAGTATGTTTACTTGATAAAAGGTTCGTACTTAACCAAACACAATAGGATTGATATCAAGTAAATAAGAATTAACATTTGTTTAATTTTCTTTAATTATAATAAAACAATTATAATGCGGAAAATAAAAGTAAATGACACAGTAAGATTTTTTTAACGAGGAAATCGCAAATGCAGAAAAACCCGGGACCTTGTCCAGAATTGAATACTCTCAGGATTAAGCCGCTACACAAAATTAAACCAACTTCGTAAAGTTGAGACCAAGCAACTAAACCTATAGTTCACCTAGTTTCGTATGTATTCCCAAGCCTCCAACTTATGAATAAGTCATGTACTTAGAAAAATTCCTTTGGTTCGTATTCCAAACAGTAAAGGAACAACAAATCTGTTTGGTAGCAACTCTCTTCAACCAAGTGATGTGAGTTCGACAAAGGCTCTTCTGTTTATCTCAATAAACTCCTTCGTCAGGTTCTTAGATCTATCTTATGTTCAACTACCAAAGGTAATTGTTAAGATTTTGCAATCAATACTTTTAATCACAAAGAATTGTATTGATGCCGATCTACACAGCTAATCAATCCAATCTACCACAAGTATAAACCGATTATAGTTGGATCCTCTTATACCGAAACAAGTATTGTGCACACCAAAGATTATGAACCCCAAATCAGAAATCTTCAATATATTCTTTGTCTTCAAATCTTCTTAAATCTTCAATAAACACATGCACACAACAACTTGAATCTCTTGTGATCAATCATGCATATAACAGAGTCTGTTAACAATGGATTATCACAAAGTCGTCTTTAGAACTAAAAACAGTCAAAAGATCCCTGTCGAAACTTTGATCTAGTTTGAGTGAATCTTATATCAGAAGAGAAGATTCTCAAGCATAGACAAACTAGGTGTAATCAATGTTCAACCACAGTTAGTCAATCAAAAACACAAGATAAACTGCAATTATCTAGTTTCCCACCAACGGTACTAATAGAGCTTCTCAATCCCAGAGAAGACTTTAAACTGAGCGGTCGTAAGATATTTCACCTAATTAGGTTACTCTCCTCTCCGAATAGGCGGCTACACCAGTAACAACACAACCGAGGAAGTTTGATGGCATGAAGGATTAGTTTACTAGAAACGCAAACTTCAAGTATTTATAGACAAGGAAGTTTGGACACCAAGGAATTTCCAAAACCGAAAATATTCTCAAGATATGCAATATATTCCAAATTCGGTTTCCATAATTCCTGGAAATGCTTTGTCCAAAATATTGACCGAAAATCTCTTTGGAAAATCTTTAACTAGTAAATGCACATTACTAATTATCATTTTCCTAAAATAAAATTAAAAACCTTAAATAAAAGATTCTTAACTTATTTATATTTCGATCCTGAGATTTTCTTCCTTTAGATATTAAGGAATAACTTTGAACAATAAAATATAAACATTACAACACATGTTCAAAGTATGTCGACATCCTTACTTTGTAAGTCCTCTTTCATACTTACAACCTTGAAACCGATTTGCCACACTTCCAAACAAGTTTAGAATTGGTTCATCTGACTTTCAAGAACTATGTGATTGATCAAGTACACTCAATCACAAATCATGGGTTTAACGGTTCTACCAAAACAAGTTTCGGTTCTACATCCATGTGAGTACTGTGCATAGTCACACTAGATTTCCAAAATTCGGTTGACTAGGTACTAGGATCGGTTCCCCATATATATATAGTATCTAACTTATATATGTTGCACATGTCCATAGGATCAGTTCTCATTTTCCTAAAAACGTGTTGCACATGTCCATAGGATTGGTTCCCCTTTCTGCTAAAAACTTGTTGCACCTCATACAAGGATCGATTCCCCTTTGTGATGTGTTGCACATCTTACTAGGATCGGTTCCCCTTTACTCAGAGTCGGTCATACACAAATCACAAACTCGATCATACCATCTCAGGTGATTGCTTAAGATCAGTTTCACCAGGCCTTTGTGAATAGTTTTACCAAGAATACAAACAAGTCATGAGTGGTTATACTAAACCACACATATTGGTTGTTCACAAGATATGCAATGAATAACAATACCAACAACGGCCAGCGATTTCCTTTTCGATCCATAAACAAGTTTATGAACTTACTTCCCTAAAATACATGTGAAACATTGTTTCCTAGGATTAAATCCTCAACTCATACCCATACATAATCACAATAGCATTTAAACGATTATGTCGATGTCTTATCTGCAAAGTTTAATGGTTAAGCAATAAACCTCGTATTGTATTCCTTAATACTATGTCTATCTAGAGTGTTCATGCTTCGCAGTTTTTTTCTTCTTATAGTAATAGTACTACATCTTGTTTATTATGTATAACAACAAAAACTCATATGTTGACTTATGTTTATGATTGTATGTTTTGTTACAGTGAGGACAACTGTTTGCAGCACCAATTCAAGGATGGAAAGATGGTGGTAGACCATTCATTGGGTTTGATGCCTGCCACTTGACTGGAAAACATGGTGGATGTCTAATGGAATCTACTGCTTTAGATGGACAGAATGGGATAGTGACTTTAGCCATAAAGGTGGTCAGAAATGAATGTGGGGAAAATTGACACTTATTCATGAAAGAGTTGAAGCCACTAATTGAATACCATCCTGCTGGGAAGCTAACCTTTATCTGAGAAAGACAAAAAGGTCTCCGAGAGTCATTGGATGAGGTTTTCCCATAACATTTCAAAAGATATTGCTTTCGGTAAGTCTTACAATATCCTTTAAATCTTGTTATTCTTTAAGATGTTCAAGAACTAGTTTCTGAAATGCTATGTTTTACAACCAGTCATATGTTCAGGAACTTGAAGACTCACTTCAAAGGATCAAAGTTTCACTACCTTGTATACAATGCTACAAAATGCTACAAGGAGAGACACTGGAAGGTAATCTCTCTTCCTAATTCACTGTTGTGAGTTTTTTTAGTCATGGACATAATGGATTTGCATTTAATTAATCTTGTTAATGGTATGTGTATGGATGATCTGATCAAGTTGTCCCCAGTTTCTGCAGCTTACATGATGAATGAAAAACCAGAACAATGGTCTGAGGCTTTCTTTGACCCGTCTGCATGTTGTGAGCACTTAAACAACAATTTCTCAGAGTCCTTCAATAACATGGTCAGACATATGAAAAACAATCCTATTTGTACCCTTGGAATGATGTTTGGCCAGCTAGTTATGGGTACTATGTTCAAAAGAAGAAATGTGAGTGCAAATTGGGAAGATGGTAAGTTGGTGCCAACTGCTCAATACTTGATTGATGAGATGCAGAAATTTTGTGGAGCATTCAGGGTTAATGGATCTATTATTGATAAGTTATATGAAGCGACTTCAAAGACCAATGTTGTATTTCAAGTTTATGTGGTTCAGAAGACTTGTTCTTGTGTTTAATAGAAACTTAGAGGCTTTGTATGTCAACATGCAGTGTGTGCGCGCTCATGGACATGAGAATCAATTGGGCACAGTGAGCTTTCTCAACTATTTTCACTTATTATTGCATTAAATACAACATTAATGCATATGTTTCAGTGGTTGTGCAGTTATTGTTAGTTGTTGTAATGGTAATTTTAATGCATCTATGGTTTATGCAGTTATTGCAGTAAGTACTATCATCTAGAAGCTTACAAAGCCATCTATGCACCTGAGATGGGGTTACTGGTTTGTGGAGAAGAGTGGCCTAAGGTGAGATATTTTTTTAACTTTTCCTATTTTGTCATTTTTCCCTTTGTCCTTTAATGTCTTTTTATGTCATTTAACTATATTATTATAGGGAATCTTTTGCTCTTTTGGAAAGCTATATCATAAGATTAGGGTTTTATTTTTCCTTTCGTTAATTATATACCATATACTTATCTTAATCTTCTCATTTCATTTTGCAGCCATTGGTAGAAATAAACTCACCCATAGATATGAGGAAACCAGGGAGGCCTTGCAAGAAAAGGAAGAGAGGACGTGATGAACCTCACAGTGAGAAGGTGGTCAGAACTTGTAATAGATGCAAGATTCCTGGTCATAACAGGAGGACATGTGCTGGTGCACCAGTTGGATCTAATCCAAAAACAGAAAGACAGAGAACTGTGGTGGAAGGAGGAAGTCACAAGACTACTTACCCAAATCCTGCAGAGCTTAGTACCAGTACAAGGGCAAGTAAGAGGGGAAGAGCAAAAGGATATGCATCATATTATCATCCTACCACTGGATCATATTCTCAGCCTACAACTGCATCATCTTCTCAGTCTACATCTGCATCATATATGGATCTAGGGGTGGCAGGGGTTCAAGAGGTGGGGGAGGTTCTAGGGGAGGTAGGGCTGGTGGTAGATCTGTACAAAAGACATTGAGCCAGACCATCAGTGGTGCTGTTGGGTTACCTCAGACTCTTTCTCGGACATTCACAGTCCCCAAACCAAAGACAAAGAAGGTGACCTTCTCTGCTACTCAATGAAGACTTGTTGTTGGTAGTTAAATGATGTTGTGTTGGGTTTAGTTCAGTTTCAGTCCCTTGATGTTTTTTTGCTTGTTTAAATGGATGTTTATGGTGCTTGTTAGAATGGATTTCATTGCATCTGTTTGCAGGCTTGACTTAAACAGACTTATATTAATTATTAATGGATATTTATATATATGTAATTAACTTAAATGTTCTTTATTTATTGATTATTAATTATCACTGATTTACATAGTTAGATTGCCAATTTGCTTACATAGTTCTGCCATTTTCAGGGTTATAACTTTGGTTTCATGGAAAACAACATCAGAAAGCCATTGAAACTCCAGACAGTTGGTACATTTGAGGTAATTTATTCCAGATTTATGTTCATTATTGCATATATATAATGTTACTGTGACCTTACATTTCTTCTTCTTGCAGGGTTTATTTGCCCATGGACAGTTTCTTTTTGCATGGATTTTGTCACCACAAGCAAAGCAGGAAAGTGGAGATGGAAGCTGAATTGGCATTACTTTTTCGGGTGTTGCAGTATCTACAAACCACTCAAAGTATGAGCATATGGAACAGCTGAAGAACTTCTCACCAGCATGATCATCAGATTGTGCTCTAAACAGCTTCCTCAAACCATTGCAAGGTACCATTTTGCATCTAGAATAGATCCATGGAGAGTCAATTGCCTCATGCATACCTTTCTCACACATACCACAATAGTTGTTGCTGCTGTAGATCTTGTTCTTGCTACTTGATGTCTCTCCAGAACTGCTACTGTACCATTCTTCCATCTTGCCACCACCCATTCTAAACATACTATATGAGGATTGAGGATATATGAGTATATGGTTCTATCTGCAGGTGTGTGTGGTTATAAATGTGAAAATCATATCAAGTCGTTGGGAACGGTCACATTTCCAACCACATATAATCTTCCACGTGTCATACTGGCAGGTGGAGTGCCACGTCTTCAAGCTGTCAGGTGGCGCGTCAGTGCCACAGATGCATAAAGGTGCCACATTGACATCAGTTAAGCATGGTTCAACTACCATGGTTACAACAGAAGAAGGGGTAGGTTAGTCAGAAATTTTGCCGTTTTATTCATCTTTTGTGTGTCGTATGGAGAAAGACCAGTTTGTCATCACTAATCTAAAGTGTGATCATTTTTTAAACCAAATTAAAAAAGGTGACCATTTTGTAAAACACCCATTGAGAAATTGAGATATAAACTCTTTGATATACTTTTCTATAGATTGAGTCTGACTGTCTAGTTGATTCTCTTGAAAGTATATTGGAGTTTGTCTATTCAGATTGCCGAATGAAATATTGGGTGTGGTTGTTAGACCCCCCCACTTTTTCAATTTGTATCAGAGCAGGCAAACACAATTAAATACCTAATAAGTATGTGTTTGTAGCGATCTGAATATGAACGATTTTGTCCTTGAAAACGCTTCACCAGAAATGGATAAACTCAACTTCGAGCGTGTTCTAGAAACCATCGATATGGTTGAGAATCCTAATTTAAAAAAATTCATCAATAATCTCTTTCTATAAAAAAAATGATTGATAAGGAAAATTTATGGACTTCATTGCGAGATTTATATAAAAAAAATCTGAGCTTCAAGAACGTTCTAAAGAGGTTGTTAATCTCCAGAAGAAGTTGGATGAACAAATCCGGATCAACTCTGATCTTGCTGCAGAAATTGCACAACTTAACTATTCGAAATATGTAAAGTCATCTTCAATGGATTTGAGTAACTCATCTAATTCTTCATTGAATAATTGTCGTATATCAGGTGATAAGCGAGGTTTAGGCTTTGTGAAACCTGAAGGTGCTCAGAATTCTTCGAACGAGGATAAAGATGTTTGTACATGCTTGTTTTGTGGTTCTCATGATCACTTCTAACATGTATGTTTGACTTTTAGAAAAAGATTAAAAGTTGCACGTAATCTTCACAAGAATGTTGTACAACTTTTGTATGCTCTTAAAAGAATTCAATACAAACAAGAAAGACCAATATGGTTAGTAGTGCTAGTATGGGAGCTTTTGCTCTGAAATCAACATCACCCTTTCAATGGTTTCTTGATAGTGGACGTAGCATGCATATGACTGGAGATCTCTCGTGGTTTGTCAATACAAGCGACTTTGATGGTGGTCCAGTAACATTTGGTGATGGGAGTTGCTGCTACATAAGCAAGAAAGGGACGATCAAATTACCTGGCATTCCTGAAATTCATGATGTAGTATACGTTAAAGATATGACTACTAATCTTCTTTCTGTTAGTCAAATCTGTGACAAAGGACATAAGGTTGTCTTCAATGCTAATGGATGTAACGTTGTAGACAAATCTGGAGAAGTGATTTTTCAAGGATCACGTGGCAAAAATAACTGTTATCTATTGGATACTCAGTTCAGTAATTGTTGCAATTTGACTAAGGTGGAATCCACACATCTTTGGAATGAGCGTTTTAGTCACATCAATTATCGACCTCTAACTAAGATCATTAACAAAGAACTTGTTAGAGGTGTTCCCAAAATCAATGCTAAGATTGAAGGTGTATGTGGTGCCTGTCAAAAGGGTAAACAAACAAAAGTTCCACATAAATCATTCGAGTCATTTAAACTAGTTATGGTTAAGATAAACAAGATTGATATGAAAGTGTTCATATGGCTAACTTCAGTTAATTATTGTTGAGCCAACAAGGTGTACACGTTTAGGTACGGTTACCCATATCTAAATGAAGTCACTTTTCATTTGTGTGTAACAATCTAAGTTCGATCTAACGGTTGAAAGATATTAGCTTGAGTCTAATCAGATTTTCATCCAACGGTGAATTTGTTACCAAGGTAACATTGATTGCAAACCCTGATTTGAAGACTATATAAGGGAAAACCCTAGAAACTGGGAAACCTAATCTTCACACCTCTTGTGTGATACTAGTTGCGACCAGAGTCGATTCTCCTTTAACTTAGGTTTTTCTAAAACCATTATAGGTTAACAACTTAAAGACTTCATTGGGATTGTGAAGCCAGACCAAACTATTTTCTATGTAGTTGCGTGTTCTGATCTTTCTGTATTATATCGTATTGAGTACTATCTTCTCTAAGATTTGCTCGAGATTTAATCTCCGATAGGCAAGATAAAAAGAAGTCACGAACATCTTCGTCTCATCGTTTTTGATTCCACAATATCTTATTTCGCTAACATACGATTAAGATTATTATGAGGTGATTGATATTACTAGGCTATTCTTCGGGAATATAAGTCTGGTGTATCAATTGGTTCCTGTTCACCTTGATTTATCAAAAGATAGAATAAAACTCATTGGTATTTCTGTGGGAGACAGATTTTATCCATTAAATAGACTTTTCTGTGTAAGACAGATTGGTTTATCAAGTCGTTGATTTTGGGTCGTAACAACTCTTAGTTGTGGGTGAGATCAGCTAAGGGAATCAAGTACGTAGAGTCCTGTTGGGATTCATAGGCGTAAGGAACGCGACATTTCCTTGATCAGTGTGAGATTGGTTAGGGCTCAACTACATTCCAGTCCGAAGTTAACTTGGACTAGGCTAGCGTCTGTAGAGGCTTAATATAGTGTGGTGTTCAAATCTGGACTAGGTCCGGGGTTTTTCTGCATTTGCGGTTTCTTTGTTAACAAAATTTCTGGTGTTTGTGTTATTTCTTTTCCGCATTATATTTTCTATATAAATGAAATATCATAGGTTGTGCGTAGTTCAATCAATTAGATAATCCAACCTTTGGTTGTTGATATAAATTGATTAACACTTGAACATTGGTCTTTGGTACCGTTCAAGTCGTTTTCACATAATAATCAGGCTCGCGGATTTCTGTCTGTTTGATTTGCTGATTACATTGTGAAACAGAGATACAACTCTTGGATATATTTCCTTTGATTGAGTCTAACTGTCTAGTTGAGTCTCTGAAAAGGGTAGGTACCCAAATATACCTCAAGCTAAAACTTTTCCTACCTATAATTCCTTTCTCCGAAAGTGATTTTCTATGGACTAAGTCGAGACAATACAACTAGCTTTCCAAAGTTCTACCAAAACAAGTTTCGGTTCTACCTCTATATGAGTATTGTGCATAGTCCCACTAGCTTTCCAAAGTTTGGTTGATTAGGTACTAGGATCGGTTCCCCACATATATATGGTATCTAACTTATATGTGTTGCACATGTCCGTAGGATCGGTTCCCCTTTGCCTAAAAACGTGTTGCACATGTTCATAGGTTCGGTTCCCCTTTCTGCTATTAACCTTGCTGAACCTCATACAAGGATTGGTTCCTCTTTGTGATGTACTGCACCTCTTACTAGGATCGGTTCCCCTTTCCCAAATTTGGTCAGACAAAATACAAACCCGATCATACCATCTCAAGTGATTACTTAAGATCGGTTTCACTAATAAAAGTCATACTATTACATAAGTCAGGCCTTTTTGAATAGTTCTACCAAGAACACAAACAAGTTGTGAGCGGTTATACTCAATCACACATATTGGTTGTTCATAAGATAAGCAATGAATAACAAAACCAATAACACCTGGCAATTTCCTTTTCGAACTTACTTCCTTAGAACACATGTAAAACATTGTTCCCTAGGATGAAATCCCCACCTCATACCCATACATAATCACAATAGCATTCAAATAATTATGACGATGTCTTATCTACAAAGTTTAATGGTTAAGCAATAAACCTCGTATTGTATTCCTTAATACTATGTCTATCTAGATTTCAAATATGCTTCGCGGTTTTGTTTTCAATATGCACGACTTGAAATATACGTTAGGGAATGAAACAGTTCAAGTCAAATATCACTAACCTCAAGTGGAAGGATGATTGTTGTCATTGTAGCTCCTTGCTTCTTTACATCTTCAAGTCTTCGCAATACTTGTAATGTCTCATATATTAATACTTTCAAGCTAACTTATACGAAGTTGACTCCAGTACATAATGAAGCGACTCTTAACATGAGTTTTGATTCACTAAAATATGACAACCAAACTTGACATACCAACGCTTGGTGGGTTCAACCGATCTATGCTCTAACAGTCTCTTGGAATTCTATTAGAGTTTATCCATACAGATTGCTTAAACGAAATATTGGGTGAGGTTGTAGACTCTCACTTTTTAATTGGTATCAGAGCAGGCAAATACGTTTAAGACCTTATAAGTCTGTGTTTATAGCGATCTGACTCTATGTACAGTAGTGCCATCTCTGACGAACACATCACCAGAGACAAAAGTTTTGTTTCGATGAAATCTATTAAAGAGAAAGACTTGTCGATCTCACATATAGATGAACATTATGTTCCTACGAAACATACAAGTATTCATATGTGTTACCCTTATGTTCTTACTGACGAATCTGATTATGAAGTAGAATGGGAAGCAGCCCAAGAGAGTGTAGCGATTCTAAAACTTGTAGGAATCCAGGAAGTTGAAATCAATAGGCTGAAACACAAGGTTAATACAATGTTTGGTATGGTAAAAGATCATGATTCCGAACTAAAGGTTCTTCATGAGGAGGCTAAACTCAAAGAAGATGCCTGTGAAATTGAACGACTATTGAGTAATCTCTCTATTCGAGATAAAAGTCGTTCTTGTGAGTTTGCCATACCAAATACTTCTGACTCTGCTGTGATATTAGAAAACATGACTAAGTCTAATCATGTTTCTCAAATGAAAACAGCTTCAGAAGCTAAACAGCAAACCCTTCATATTGATAAAGAAGTACTTGGTTCTTCCACTAATCATGGATTTACCACGTCTCATGGAAGGAAGAAATCTTCTAATGATGTTTCTAACGCTACACACTCTAATCACTAGGTGATCAGAAAGTATGTCTTTTTTTTAATCAAAAGGATATGATCAACAGAAGAGCAAACTGAGGCTGAATGACAATTACTTTGGCCGTCTTCAGTACACCTTATATTTAATACTCAAAGGTGTAACTGATATTCGGATGTCTAAACCTATTGGTTTTAGTACTCACCCTATGAACTATTCCAGAAATGTCAGTTCAATTGCTCATCGAACGTTCGAACCAATTGTAGCATTGATACAAATCGTTCAAGAAGATTTCAGAAAGGTTCTTCTCAACCTATTGTGAAGAATGATGTTCAAGATGAGAAAAACGTTCATGTAGATGGAAGCAACAATGGAGATATGAAGGACAACCTTAATCTGATAATTGAAAGATACAAGGATCTTATCAACAGGATGTCAAAATCCCCCATACAAACTTCTTCTGGTAAGGACTCGAACTTTGGCTCCTATTTTGATGACACCAAGTTTTATGATAATTTTTCACATCAAAAAGGATTCTCTCCTAGGATTTGAAGGAAAAATAAACCCAATCTTGAATACCATTCATTTGTAGTCGTTACTTCTTCATATTATTTACGTTTTCGGAATAATACTTGTACGTCTCAACATTCCTAGACTTTCTAATCTAACCTAAACGAAGTTGACTCTAGTATTTAATCAAGCGACTCTAGATGAGTTTTGATACTAAAATATGACAACCAAACTTGACAGGATCAAAAATCTAAAGAAGATGGACTCAGCTCTTCTTACTAAATGTCTATGGAGATTTGTAACAGGAAAAATAAGTTCTTTAAAGTTAGGTAGTTGCTGAAAAGTATGGCACAAATAAGGTTTGGCTCTCAAATTTTCCCAAAACAACTTATGGAAAATCAGTTTGGAAAGGTATTATGAAGTGCAGTTAGTTCTTTAGGAGTCATGTAAAATTCAAAGTAAACTCTGGTAGTGGTACCAGTTTCTGGATGGACACTCTTCTCTTTGATATCCCTCTTCATTCAAAATTTCCAAATTTATATGTTGTTTCTAGAGAAAAAAACAAAAGTGCAGCAGATGTTTATGTAGAGGAGAATACTACTTGGAATCTTAGTGTACCTAAAAAGCTAAATGTGGCTGCTAGAAGAGAATATTCAAATTTGCAGAGATGTCTAACCTCCATCACCATCAACAAAGAAGCAGGGGATGTTATCAAATGATCCATTGGTCTTAAAGGTCAGTTTCAGTGAAATTTACCCATGACTCTCTAGATATTATCCCAATTGATGAAACTCAGGTTCAGATCTTCACTTACATATGGAAACAAAGGTTTCCACCAAAGTATGAACCATTGTTCACAATAGTTTACCAACAAGAATATGTTAAGTAGGAGAGGCATGACTATTTCTAAGAGATGACTTTTCTGTGATAAAGATGAAACTAATAATCATATGTTTCTACATTGTGAATTTTCTACAAAAATCTGGAATCATTTCAAGGAGAAGTGGAAGTTGTTTTTCACCATGTCAGATAACTTCTTTACTTTCCTATTTTCTTGGAATATTTTCTTGCCTTCTAAACAGCAGTTTCAGATTTGGTGTATGGTATCAATGGCTATTGTGTGAAATATTTGGTTGGAAAGAAACTCTAGAGCTTTCACAGACAAAGAAAATAATGAGACTGCAGTTCAACGGAAGATTAAGTACTTGTTGTTCACTTGGGGTTTGGTTTATAAAAACTTAGAGTCTCAAAATTTTGCAAGACTTATGATAAGTTGGCCTAACTTTAGTTTGATCATTTGTAATCAGAGAGGTAGTTTGTTGCTTCTCTTTTTTCTTTCCTCTGTTTTGCTTTGTTTTTGTATCTGTTGAGGGTGGTATAAGATTTTTATACAAGCCTTTGTTTTTGTATCTGTTTTGCTTTGTGTTTATACCTTCTCTGTATCTGGTGCAGCCTAGATAGAATCCTAGTCTCCCCGGCATTTGAAAACAAATACCCTACAATGGCCCAAGTGATATTGTCCAGAGATACTTCGGACCATTCTCCGGTATTGCTAACTTCAAGTGATGTAACTCATTCTAACAAGCCTTTCATAATTGAGTTGTACTGGTTAACAAATAAAACATTGTTGAAGAATCTGAAAGTATGGTAGAGAACTATGATTTATACAGGCTCTCCTAGTTTCATACTAGCTAAAAAATTACAAAACTTAAAGTTTTTTCTGAAAAGATGGAGCAAGGAGCAGTATGGGAAGGTAGCAAGCAGGAAAAAGGAAATCACGGAGAAAATCAATGAGCTGAATTTGAAAGAAGAATCTAATAAAATCAGTATTGATAACTTCTTCAGCATAGCACAATACAAAGTAGATCTAAGGCAAATTAGATGTGATGAAACTAAGAAACGGCAAAGCTGAGCCAAAACAAAACACTTCAAAGAAGGAGAAGCAAATGGGAGGAAGATAAGGAACATTGTCCACAAGATAATTATAAACGGGGAGGATAATATCAACCAGCAAGATATAAAGAATGAATTCTCTAACTATTTCTCCAACCTCTTCACAGAAGAGCATGAATAGAGACCTCAACTTGAAGTCTGAATCAATATTCACTAAATTATCAGAAGATGTAAAGAGATGGTTGGAAAGACCCTTTGAGGAGGAGGAAATCTGGAAAATCATAAAGTATTGTGGAAAGAAAAAGTCACTTAGTCCAGATGGCTATCCTTTAGAATTATGTAAAGTAGCTTGTCCTGTGATTAAAGGAGACATATTGGTAGTGTCCAAATAATTCTGGGAAGAGGAGAAGATGAATTAGAGACTTAATTGTTCCTTTATCAGATTGATACCCAAGAGATAAGACTCAAGCTCTCAAAAGCATTACATGCCAATAAGCTTAGCGGGGAGTATGTACAAGATCATGTCCAAGGTCCCAACAAACAAATTCAAGACTATACTTCCTCAACTAATTTGAGAACATCAAGGAGCTTTCATAAAGGTCAAGAAAATACATGATGGAATTCTTGTGAAGGTGAATTGATAGATGCAAGACTCAAAGTCCCAGGAATCTTTTATAAATTAGACATAGAAAAAGCCTTTGACAATGTCAATTGGAGTTGTATGGACTCACTTCTTGAAGCTGCTGGTTTTGGAGAAAATGAAGAAATTGGATTTTCTGGAGCATATCTCAGCTCAATCTTCAGTGCTAGTGAATGGGTGCTCAACTGAAAAGTTCAAACATCAAAAGGGGCTCAGACAAGGTGATTCAATGTCACCATTTCTATTTATTCTTGTTGCTGAGATTCTGACCAAGCTGTTGAAGAAGGGAGAGCAACTTAACATGATTTCAGGGTTCAATGTTATTAGAGCATTGCTCGGTTGAACCCACCAAACGTTTGTATGTCAAGTTTGGTTGTCATATTTTAGTGAATTAAGACTCATTTTAAGAGTCGCTTGATTATGTACTAGAGTCAACTTCGTATAGGTTAGCTTGAAAGTATTAGGATATGAGACATTACAAGTATTGCGAAGACTTGAAGAAGTGAAGAAGTAAGAAGCTACAACGAAAACATCATCCTTCCACTTGAGGTTAGTGATATTTGACTTGAACTTTTTCATTCCCTAACATATCTTTCAAGTCGTGCATATTTAAAACAAAACTGCGAAGCATGAACACTCTAGATAGATATAGTATTAAGGAATACAATACTAGGTTTATTGCTTAACCATTAAACTTTGTAGATAAGACATCGACATCATCGTTTAAATGCTATTGTGATTATGTATGGGTGTGAGGTTGGATTTCATCCTAGGAAACAATGTTTTACATGTGTTTTAATGAATTAAGTTCATAAACTTGCTTATGAATCGAAAAGGAAATCGCCAGGCGTTATTGGTATTGTTATTCACTGCATATCTTGTGAACTACCAATATGTGTGATTTAGTATAATCGCTCATGACTTGTTTATGTTCTTGGTAAAACTATTTACAAAGGCCTGACTTATGTATTCATATGACTTTTATTAGTGAAACCGATCTTAAGTAATCACCTGAGATGGTATGATCGAGTTTGTGATTTGTGTATGACCGACTCTGGGTAAAGGGGAACCGATCCTAGTAAGAGGTGCAACACATCACAAAGGGGAATCGATCCTTGTATGAGGTACAACAAGTTTTAAGCAGAAAGGGGAACCGATCCAATGGACATGTGCAACACATATAAGTTAGATACCATATATATGTGGGGAACCGATCCTAGTACCTAGTCAACCAAATTTTGGAAACCTAGTGTGATTATGCACAATACTCACATGGAGATAGAACTGAAACTTGTGGTAGAACCGTTAAACCCATGATTTGTAATTGAGTGTTCTTGATCAATCACATAGTTCTTGAAAGTCAGATGAACCAATTATAAACTTGTTTGGAAGTGTGGCAAATCGGTTTCAAGGTTGTAAGTATGAAAGAAGACTTACAAACTAAGGATGTCGACATACTTTGAACATGTGCTGTAATGTTTATCTTTTATTATTCAAAGTTATTCCTTAATAGCTAAAGGAAGAAAATCCCAGGATCGAAATATAAATAAGTTAAGAATCTTTTATTTAAGGTTTATAATTTTATTTTAGGAAAATGAGAATTAGTAATGTGCATTTACTAGTTAAAGATTTTCGGTCATTATTTTGGACAGAGCATTTCCAGGAATTATGGAAACCAAATTTGGAATGTATTGCATATCTTGAGAATATTTTCGATTTTGGAAATTCCTTGGTGTCCAAACTTCCTTGTCTATAAATACTTGAAGTTTGCATTTATAGCAAACTAATCCTTCGTGATAGAAAACTTCCTCGGTTGTGTTGTTACTGGTGTAGCCGCTTATTCAGAGAGGAGACTAACCTAATTAGGAGAAATCTCTTACAGCCGCTCAGTTTAAAGTATTCTTTGGGATTTAGAATCTCTATTAGTACCGTTGGTGGGAAACTAGGTAATTGCGGTTTATATTGTGTTTTCGATTGATTTGATTGACTAACGGTGGTTGAACTTTTATTGCACCTAGTTTGTTTATGCTTGAGAATCTTCTCTTCTGATATAAGATTCAAACAAACTATATCGAAGTTTCGACTGTGATCTTTAGACTTTTTTTAGTTCTAAAGACGATCTTGTGATAATCCATTGTTAACAGACTCCGTTCTGTGCGTGATTGATCACAAGAGATTCAAGTTGTTATGTGCAGGTGTTTATTGAAGATCTAAGAAGCTTTGAAGACAAATAAGATATTGAAGATTTCTGATTTAGGGTTCATAATATTTGGTGTGCACAATACTTGTTTCGGTATAAGAGGATCCAACTACAATTTGTTTATCCTTGTGGTAGATTGGATTGATTAGTTGTGTAGATCGGCATCAATACATTCTTTGTGATTAAAAGTATTGATTGCAAAATCTTAACAATTACCTTTGGTAGTTGAACATAAGATATATCTAAGAACCTGACGAAGGAGTTTATTGAGATAAACAGAAGAGCCTTTGTCGAACTCACATCACTTGGTTGAAGAGAGTTGCTACCAAACAAATTTGTTGTTCCTTTACTGTTTGGAACACGAACTAAAGGAATTGTTCCAAGTACGTGACTTATTCATAATTTCGAGGCGTGGGAGTACAGACGGAACTAGGTGAACTATAGGTTTAGTTGTTTGGTCTCAACTATACGAAGTTGGTTTAATTTTTTTTAGCGGCTTAATCCTGAGAGTATTCAATTCTGGACAAGGTCCCTGGGTTTTTCTGCATTTGCGGTTTCCTCGTTAACAAAATCTTGCTATGTCATTTACTTTTATTTTCCGCATTATAATTAAAGTAAATTACACAAAACGTTAATTCATATTTACTTGCTAAGTGATCTCATTGTGTTTGGTTAAGTACGAACCTTTTTTATCAAGTAAACATACTTCGTTGTTGTATTTTGTCGATATCATATCCATAGACGATCACACGAAGTTTGAACCGATTAGTTGCATTGTCTCGACTCAGTCCATAAACAATCACTTTTGGAGAAAGGACTTATAGGTAGGAAAAGTTTTAGCTTGAGGTATATTTGGGTACTCTCGCGTTTTTAATTGGTATCAGAGCACGCAAACACGAAAAGATCTAATAATATGTGTTTGGTGCGATCCAACCTATAAGAAATTGGATCCATGACTGATTCAGTTAGCGTAAAGCAAGGTATCTAGAGATTCTACTAGACAAGTTAATCTTGTTAGTAATGTAGAAACCGATGACGACTGGAAAATACGTCTACATGAAGGGTTATATGAAATTTCCGATGATGATGACTCAGATTTTGAACAAGAAGTAGAAGAGGATATCTTAAAATACTCTAAACTGCTGGATCCTTTGAAAAATGAAAAACTGAGAACTTCGGATTTTATTGGTTTTATGACTCCTCTTTTTCGTGAGAACAAGAAACTGAGGAAGGTTTTTCAAGGATATTACATTGGTTACCGCACCAGTGATTATCTTCTTAAATATCGTACAGACGAGCTAAATTCTAAGAAATTAGAATGTGAAAATCTCCGAAGAGATCTCTTTTTGTCGAAAAAGAAACTTGTTGAATCTGAAGCAAGGGTTAATTCTCAACCAAAGAGTTTTGAAGATAAATAAGGTGTATCTCTCACGAGAAAAACACCTTAAGGCTGATCTAGCTGGTGCTTTTGATAAAATCAAGACGTTGGAATAAGAAATTTTGGACCTTAAAAAGTTCAATTTTAGCTCAAACAATTTAACCTCAATGTTAGAAGCAAGTAGAAATCATCGTGATACACGAGGATTGGGCTATAAGGGAATAAATGCTTCAAATATTAGCAAAGAGGTAAAATTTGTTAAAGCTGAAAAATCCTTCTAAACCAGAGGCTTCCACTGATGACAAAGATGCTCATATTTCTTGTAAAGAAGAAAAGTTTGTCAAGCCTAAGAATAGTGTTCAACCAGCAGTAATCAAAGAAGGAATTTCTTCTAATGTCAAGAAAGCAACAACGTTGAACAAAGACAAGAAGAAGAATAATAAAAATCGTCGAGCTACAATGCAAGGGGATCCACAAAAAGGTAACATCAAACCTCATACTTCGTATATTTATACTAAGCATTGTTATTATTGTGGTAATAAATGACACTTGCAATAGGGATGCAAAGTTCGTAAGATGCAAGATGCACTTTCTTTTGTATCAAACGAATTGGATAAGTTTTCTCCTCATAAGAACTCAGATCGTTATTTTCCTAAGTTTAGGCAAAAGAATTATTATAATGATAATTTAAATTTTGCATATCACTCGACAAGGTCATCTCACAAAAGACCCGAATATAGAAAGAGAGATAACTTTGTAAATGCAAAGACAAGATCTGATGTTCCAAATTGGAGAAAGGGTGTTTCGCAAAATATTCAAAAGGACGATGATCCTAATGGTGTGAAGGAGAAGGCTGCTTCTGCGAAACCCAACTCTAAATGGGTCCCGAAATCTTCTATATCCAAGAAGGGACCAAAAGTTAGTCACAAGAATGACTCTCAGTTGTTAATTGTTGGTGACAATAATTACAAGAGTCTTCTTGAAAGGCTAAAGAAAGACATTATGTCTGAAATCTCTTATACTAGTAAAGGTTGTAATTATGACACTCTTCATCACAAGTCAAACAAGAAAAACAAGAAATGGAACAAGAGAAAACAAACCAAGCAAGATCTCAAGAATGATGATTATGTCTTAGCCACTCGTGATGAACAAGACAATGCTCAACTCAGCACAACCTAGTTGTGCTAGAATGTGCATGCTCACCTTAGTGCTCAATCTTTTGAAAGGTGAGAAAGCACGTCAAAAATTGAGCACATGATCTCTCGGTTATTATATGACTAATTAACATCTTTAGGAGATTTCTTTTCTTCTATACTCATACTTTCTCTATCTATATTTGGGGTTTTGATAGAAACGGTAATTGTGAGTTTATGATGTTGATATCTACTGATCATATATGTGTAGCTCTTGCTTTTACGGTTAAAACGAGCCAAAAATCACTGAATTCGGACATCGTATGCAAAAGTTATGTCAAAAACAGTTTAGTATTGTGATCCGTCACAAGTAACACTTGGGGTACCGATCCTAGTGATAGGTTAAATATGGGGATTCTCAAATTATTAGTCGCACGAGCAAAGTTATACTTGCTCATTCGAGCAAAATTGAGAGTTTCAGTCAAGATCAAACTCTTCTGAAAATCTAAAATATTGCTCAAACGCGCACTAGAAAATACTAAAACTCTCAGGACTGAGACACGGGAAGTATGGTGACACGGGAATTCCACCTTGACCGACCAAGCCCGACCCTTAGGCTTGCAAGGAGTCGGTCCCAATTAGCTATCAACAGTTCATATTGGGTCCAAACTCTCTCCAACCAACTTGGAATTTTCTCAATCGACGACTAGCTGGTCCCATGACCACCAAGGTCCGGTCCCATGACCCCTTGGCCGGTCCTCATCTCTCCATAATTAGGTTTTATTACCTAATGCTCATACGAGCACTATTTTGATAAATGATTAAACCAGCATTTGATCATCCTTTCACCAGCTGGTCAACAAAGGATTTTGGTGCATGCTCATTCGAGCACCTGGGCGTTACATGGTCGGCCATCATCCTATCTAGATGGTCCATTCTTCACTCAATTACTTATTTTTAGTAAATCATCAACTGATCAGCAATCAATCGCAATTAGTGTTTCGAACTGAATGCTCTGCAAATCATAATTCTGAGCAAGTTCAAACACTAATAATTTTATGTTGATCCAGCAATCAACATCTTGATTAATTATATAATATTCGGTCCAGCTACCAATATTATAATTAATATTCAATTTGGTCATGCTACTAATAATTCATCAAATGAGCAATATTTGCTTAGACGAGGAATATTGATTCTACTATCAATATTCAGTAACTCATCAAATGAGTAATTCATCAGACGAGCAATATTTACTCGAATATTGATTCAACTATCTAATTCGGTAATTCCTCAAATGAGCAATATTTGCTCAGACGAGGAATATTGATTCAACTATAAATATTCATTAATTCAACAATTCATCAGACGAGCAATAGTTGCTCAAACTATCAATATTCATCATGTTGATCTAGTTATCAACATTTATTCGAGAACTATACGCACCAGAAGACGTGTTCAATTCATGAATCCTAGAGCATTCAGCAATCATGCTCGACTGAACAATACTTAAACTCATCGTCTAATCAAGTCAACGACTGCCTAATCAAATACACGCCTGCCTTGCAGACTCCACGTTCGTGAGACATCAATCACCTCACATGGTGGGATATTAATTAGGATTTTGGTCTGGCGGCCTACGACACGTGTGTTCATCCACAATGGGAAATGTGAGTAGGTCGTGCAAGCAGTTGAGGGAGTTAGCAAGGTAGTGGATGGAAAATCAACCAAGTATCCGCACGACCTGGAACTGGTGAAACCATGATTTCTAACTTTCCAGCTCTTTCACTCGAGAAACCGTCACACTTACTGGAGGTCAATGTGTCTACATTTTAACAATATAAATAAGTTTTTGAATCCACGATTGAGAAAAACATTGGTCGAAAAGACAACATCTATCGTCTAACCAATAATCATTGTCTAGGAATTCCACCACCCGCCGAGAATTGACGCCTATGTATTAGTTGTTTTAATCTAATGTATTTCTTTTATTCTCATGTCTGATGTGGTTGTTCAATGTAGTATGTTTTTATTTATGAGATTGATGGTGCAATGTTTAATCCAGGAAAAATTTAAATTACTTATGATATTGATGGTGCAAATGTAAAGACATCCACATGTTTGGTTTTAGATAATCTTAATAACACAAAATAAACAGCAAACTAAATAACACAATACCATAGTGAATCAATTTGTCCTTCAACTTCAATCATCCCACTCCACCAAAAAACATCTAGGACATTTCCAGAAATGCCTTCCATATGTGTCTTCTTCAAAAGAAGTCCGCAAATGCATAAAAGTCTTGTAACTGGGCTTTGAGCATTCACTGATTCTCTGTGGATAATGTTTGTATTCATGATCTCCATATCCACAATGCTTGCAGTGTAATAACTCCTTCTTCAATTTGGATTTAAGTTTGAAGTTTTTGCAGAGTGTTGCAATCTTTTATTCTTCTTCTTTTTTAATCTTCATAGCATCATCTAGCATATGTGGTTCCTCTGGACAGTTGGGATCTTGACATTGCAAATACCTTAGCTTTTCCGTTGTGATTCAATCACCATTCTGATGCGTGAAAAACCTTCCCGATGACACTTTGAATACATCCAAGGGCATTGCATAAGACTGTGGTTATATCCATGAAACATAATGGACAAACCTCTTTTGCTTCGACACATAATATTTGCTTCGCTTTTCCTTTAGAAAACATGGTGGATGTTTAGAAATAAATCTATTGGTTTGGTTGAGAATAAAACCTAGTGTTGTATTTATAAAAAAAAAATAGGCGTTGGTAATTCAAACGGGCGATTTTAGTAAAGTCGCGTGGTTTTACTACAAACGCCAACTCCTATGGTAATTCAAACGAGCGCTTAAAGGAAAGCCACACGTTTTACTACAAACTCCAACGACTAAGTTTCCAACGGCTGGATTTTCTTTCCCGACCTATAAATTTCATTCTTCCCATCTCCAAAATCACATCTTCTTCTTTTTAATCTCTCTCATTCTGCAGAAATGTCTGTTAGAAATCGTGGTCCCAAGTTTACTGAAGAAGAGTATATAACTATATGCAAAGCATATTATTTTCATAGGGTAATCACTGGTATGGGCTCTCAAGACGGTTCTTTTTGGGAGAACATTTTTTCAATGTTCGTCTCACTGACGGGAAACCTAGGAAATCGAGATTCTCGTCGGTTGCGTCCTCGTTTTCAATCTATTATGCTTGCAGTCCAGCCATTTCTTGCTCTGTTAATGGAAATTGATCGAGAAAAGTTCATCGGTGTAACTGAAGAAGAAGTGATCCAAATAGATCTTGATAATTAGGAGAAAGCTCATGGTAAACCTTTTCGTTACGAAGCGTGTTTTATAATTCTAAAAGATGGTCCATCTCAAGCACATCTGTACTGCACTTGAATGCCTCTCCCGATCTTTACAATGGAAGAAGATGTTACTCTTATTCGATCTTGGTTACATCGTATGATGAAACCAATGAACAGTGACTATTTCTGGGAAAGTTTATTGGGACATTTTGGAGCATCGCGGAATGAAACCATAAAAAACAGTAAGAGTCTGGAACTAAGAATTGCATTCATCACTAAGGAAATCAAACATTATATAGAAGTTTTGTGGATGGTTCACCGTAGCAATTCTGAATTACCCAACGAAGAATCGGTGAGTATCTTACCTTTCTCCTCATGGACTTAACTGCATCATAAATATCTGAACTTGTTCTTTATCTTTTTACAGAAAACCATCGCTCAAACCAAGTTTACTGAAGAAAGCGGAAGAGAGTTTAAGCATTTTGAATGATATGAACTCTACAAAGAGAAAGTCGCTGGATTTGATGTAGTTTGATGTTTTTGTTGTGGTTTATTAAAATGTAGTTTGATGTTATTTGCAAGTTCAAATTGTAATAAATTTCGCTTAATCTGAAGTGGAAATCTATTTTAAAATCTAAATATTTTCATTCATTGATATTATTGTCAATTCTTTTACAAGATATAAACTTAGACAATAATAAAATATACTAAACAACTTCAATAAAAATCAAGTACAAGTTTTGGCCTCCTGTTTATCTTCATTTGACGTATCTTCCATTCAACACGCTCTTTGACAGTTTCGCCTTTGTTTGACGTATCTTCCAATAAAACTTGCACTTCCCTCTTATAATTTTCAATCTTTTTAAAACTCCCACATACCTTAGAAACAACAGCTTCAAGTTTTGCATCGCAAAAAAGTGTGATCGCCTTTTCAACCATTCACCAACAATAAACTAAAAAATTGAAATAGATTTTAGAAGAGAAAATTCAAGAGAAGTGAATTTTGGTGTGAGTGATTTGAAGATGATGGTAATTTATAGACGTAAAAAAGTGAATTTTGAATTTTAAAAAAACTACTTGGTCTATGTTTGAGCTTCGCGTTTATGCTTTGAACGCCAGCGCTTATGCTTCCAACGCCGGCGGTTTTTCTGCCAACGCCAGCGTGTGTCTCAAGTTATGGCGCTTGATGATCAACCGCCCAATGCTTTACCATAATGGAAAAACCTATTTGGCCATCCACCTGGTTCAACAAAATTTTTCATTTGAACATTATCATTGGAGTTGCCGAGGGGTGTTAGGTGTTAGATATTCTCTTTTAAATCTTGATAAGGGCAATGATAGGGGAATATTCAACTTCCATCCATATCAATATATGAGCTATAAAAATTATAACAACCTAATTAATGGACAATTAATAAGTTTAATGATGGCTTAAGACTCACTTTAGAGACAGCAGGTGACAATGGTTTGCGAGACATCCATATTTAATCGTTGTGTAATATACTACTATATTGTATCATTGTTTCACAGCTAGCTAAGTATGTTTTTAGTTTAGCAGCTAGATTTTTTCTGATTTCTCAATTAAAATAGGATTATCACTTTACCAAACCAATTATTATTACTTCAAGTATAAAGCTAGAGAACCAATTAATTTTTAAATTACAAGTTAGCTTTACACGTATTTGAGTTAATTAAAAAAAAAATACACCAACAAAGTTTTATAACTTTTTATTTCACTTTAATTTACTTACACAATCCTCCCTTTCCAAAGGGAAGAACATGTAATTCCAAAGGGAAGAACGTGTAATTGTTCTTCTTTTCCTCTCCAGGCAGAACGCACATTGGCTGGCTGTTGATTTGTGGAACACAGATGAGCCTTGAGGGGAGATTGCATCGACATTAGTCATTCTTACACTGTCACATATTTATTTATTTATTAACAAACTCACTGTGTCACAATTGAGCATCAACTTTGTTTTTATAGAATCCAGTTGATTGTAAATATGAAGGTAAGTTTTTGGTAGTACGTTCTTATTGTGGTGATCTATAAATCTGCCAAAAATAAGTGTTTTTGATTTTTAACAGTTTATTTGAATGACCGGTGATTTTAAACAATTGTAAGAATATTTCGATAAAGATCCAGCTTTAAATTCATTTGTGTCCTTTGAATTTTATAAAAGCAAACTATCTTTACAATTTTTTATATTGTACATTTTATTATTTTGTAAATCAAGTTGCAGAGATTTTGCAAATCCGTGAATTTTAATTAATGTTAAAATTGTGAATAGTATGAGAATAACCTTAAATCTACTGTAGGATCTTTGATCTATGTGTGCGGCCCATCTATATGTAACCAGGATTGATACTTATTCCTATGTAATACTACATTGATATCTAATGAATATAAGATCTTTTTCTTCTCCATATTTCTCCTTCAACACGTTATCAAGCACGACTCTATCAACTAGTGCAAAAAAAAAAAAAAAATCGTTCAAGATTGGTCATGGATATTTCTTGAAGATTAGCATGGTTCTGATCCTATTTGTTTGTCACCATGGATGCGTTACCAGGTATTTCTTTTGAACAAAGAAATCTCGTTTTCGTAGTATATATTAGGGTTCCTTGAATGTACGGTTATCAAACATAGAGATTTCACCATTAGATTTTTGTTAAATTTTAGTATGTTCAACCGAATTAGGTACAATTAACTATGTTAAAATTTTAATCAAATCGGAATATGATGCAATCTCCAAATTATGATTTTAGTGGAACTGTCTTCGTTCAGAAAACCCTAATTATAACAGCGTCGAAAAATCTAAGGATTTAGAATTTCAACCGTTGGATTATTCTATAATTTTTATATGTGTTATATATTATCTTCATTATAATAATGTACAAATTTCATAAAGATCCAACCATGGGAAGTAATCCAAAGTACGCGATATTTCCAGTTGTGTCCACAGAAACGTTAATTGGAACAGTCATACGGCGTCATGAATATCTTTTTATCTAGACGTTGGATGTCTTTGAAATTTAATTATTTTTGTTGTAACATTACGATAAATCTACTTCTGAAATATCATCATCATCGGACATGTTCACAATTTGTTTCTGATCACTACAGTTGGATGATGAAATTTTCAATTTTAGGGTTAACAATATATTTGGGCCTCTATGATAATAGTTTCAAGTTTATTATCAACGGGCCTGAGTACTTCATATATAATGGACCATATATGTGCACTTTTTTTAACCACGACCTATTCAACCCAATGGACCGGGCCTTGACCAAACAGTTAACCGGGGTTTTGGCTAACCCAACTCGGTTCGAATTTGACCTTTGAACTTAGAAGTACTTGAGCGCCATTAAAGAGTCACTGATACAAGAGTCATTTGCGTCTACAAGGGCTATACTTCTATTATAAAAACCTTCAATCGATGACGATGTATTGTTCAAAAGATGAAGTCTTAGCTTCTATTACAAGGGTTATACTTCTATTATCAGGAGCCATTGTGTGTTGGTCATGGGCTTGTGCATCTTGCTTATCCTTCCTTTGTGCTTTTGAAGGATATGAGGTATGCTTGCACGGTGGTTCGGCTTTCCGTTTGCTCCCTTCTGCGACAACGTTTGTGGAAGGTTGGAGGTTGTACTGCTTTTTGATCAGACGTCTGCTACCTCGAGCGTCTCGCGGTTCTTCAGCCTTTGTAGCTTTTGTTCTTTCCAGTAAAGCAGGTGCAGTAGTTTCCAATCTCTTCGCCGCTTCATGAAGCTCTAAGAAGGTATGGAAACGAAGATTTTCCAACAAAGCTCTGTAGACCGAGATCATGCCATTGATACACAAGTCTACAAGTTGTTGCTCCGTGACGTTTGGATCATGACAGTCCATGGCCTGGACTCTGAATCTTTTCATGTAGTCATTGGGATGTTCATTGTTCCTCTGAAACATTCTTCCAAGATCAGAGAGAGTAACCTGCTCTACACAAAGAAGTACTTTCTGTATAAAGCATTAATCATTTCTCCTCAATTGTTGATAGTTCCTGGTGAGATGTTGTTGTACCAGGTGTACGCCCTGCCTTTCAAGGATTTTGAAAATTCTTTGAGGCGAACAACATGGTTATGCTCATGTTCACCCAAGGCTTCCAGGAACCAAGAAACATGCTCCCGAGCATTGCATGTTTCGTCATATAAAGTGAAGGTTGGAGAGGTATAACCTTTTGGAAGAGGAATCCTTTGCGTAGCAACATGGTATGGAGGTTGGTGACGATGGATATGTGACGTCTTGTCTTTTCCATGGTTCTCCAAGAGGAGTTCCAAATCTTCCCGAGTAATGAAATATGATGATTCCTTTGCTGATGGATCGTCTGCAGCTTTGCGGACTTCGCTGTCATCCACTGTATGAATTGGAACTACTTCAGGATAAGCATCTGAGGATGTTTCCTTTTCTTTTCCTTTTCCTTGAGTCTTATCTGACATCTTGTCAGTGAGAGTTTTGAGATAATTGAATATCTCCTTCTGTGTTGCAGCCATGTCATTTTGATTCTTTGCAAGAGTCTCTTGCACCTTTATAAGATTAGCCATGGTAGGTGTTGGATTCCCCCTGACTTCCTTAGGGTGTCGGTCGAACAGGGGGTGACCTTCCATGTTAGCGTGAGGAGGAATAACATCACCGTCAGTGTTAGAGGACGGAATGGTTTCCGGGATATCCTCATTGTTATTGTTGCTAGTTCTAGGGTAATTTGTGTTGGAACCTGTAACTAACCCATACCTAAGACCATCCATCTTTGTAAATACTGAGATTGCAACCGAGAGGGTGATCTCCCACTGTAGTCGCCAATCAGTAGATGGGGAAAAACGATTTGTTGGTTTTTACGGAATTGAGGAGATCACCGTGTGGAGACTCCTTGAACCGAGCAAATGCTCAACCTCACACAGATGCACTGCAAGAAGGGAGTGCTTTAAGTTCGAGAGATCAATATGTAGGACTCCGGTCTAAACCAAGACAATGGTCGTTCCAGAGTCAATTCGGTCACAAGAGAGGATGGGTTGATCTGTAGGAGAGAAGCTGAGAAATGTGTGAGATCAATGGTGATCGAGATTGTAGGTGTGTTGTGTATTCTGCGTAAGAAGGTTCTAAATGATTGAATTTACTCAGTTGAAAGTGATTACTCAGACGATGAGTTCGTGTAGACGAAAGATTGTCTGTGTGAACTTGTCGAGGAATTTTTATTTGTTTCAATCATGATTCAGAGGCCTTTTATATTGCTGAATTGAAAACACCATGATCCCATGAAGTGTGACAGTTACTGGAGTAAAAGAGTGGGGAAGTGGAAAATCGTGTTGAAACCAGTTTCTCATCGTGCGGAGACTTGGTTAACTTTCCACCCACTACTTTGCTAACTCCTCCAACTGATTGCACGATTTTCTCACATTCTCATTGTGTGTATGAACACACGTGCCGTAGACTGCCAGAGCAAAATCCTAGTTAATATCCCCCCATGTGACACGATTATATCTCATGAATGTGGAGTCTGCAAGACAGACGTGTATTTAGTTAGTCAGTTGCGGACTTTATGGGACTATGAGTCCTTGTATTTCTGAGTTGAACATGATTTGCAAATGTTCTGAGACTCATGAATCGAACATGTCTGCTGAGACAGAAAATATCATTGTCGAATAAATTTTGATAACCTGAGCGAACTGCGCTGCTGAATCGTTTTATATTGATAATTGAACCAATATTCCTTAGTCTGAGCAAATGTTGCTCATCTGATGAATTATTGAATACTGATAGTTGAACCAACATTCTTCAGCGTGAACAAATATTTTCCATTTGAGTGAATATTGCTCATTTGATGAATTATTGACTATTAATAATTGAACCAATATTCTTTGGTGTGAGCAGATGTTGCTCATTTGAACAAATGTTGCTCGTCGGAGTAAATGTTGATTTAAGATGTTGGCATCTAAGCCGAGCATAATTATTAAAATGTTGACCATGAGATCAACGTAAAATTGTTAATGTTTGAATCTACTCAGAATTATGTTTTTTGCAGAGCTCTGGATTCGAAACCCTAATTTTGATCAATTGCTGAATTGATGATTTCTTGAAAACCGTTCATGATATGAAGGAGGGACCGGCTACATGGGATGATGAATCGACCGTGTAGCTCCCAGATGCTCAAGTGAGCAAAATACCAAAGTCTCCTGAAGACCAGTTGGTGAAAAGATGATTAAATACTGGTTTAAACATTTATTAAAATAGTGCTCGTGTGAGCGTCAGGTAGTAAAACCTGATTATGGAGAGATGAGGGACCGACCAAGGGGGCATGAGACCGGACCTTGGTGATCATGGGACCAGCTGATGGTCGTTTGAGCAAACTCCAAGTTGTTTGGGAAGAGTTTGGACCCAATATGAGCAATTGAGCAAATTAGGTCAAAATTGTTAAAACACGTGGGACCGGCTCTTTGCAAGCCTCAGGGCCAGCCTTGGTCGGTCAAGAAGACATGCCCGTGTCACCATAATGTTCGTGTCTCAGTCCTGAGAGTTTCGATATTTTCTGATGCACGTTTGAGCAACATTTTGAGAAAATATGAAGGATTCAAGGTTTTGCTGAAACTGGGGAATCTTCATGAGATGATGAAAAAATAATTAATAAAATAGGGAATTGCAGGGTGTGGGACCGGCCACGGCTAGGGCATGACCATCCAGCTAGCAATCTCGGTCCCGCAACACCTTTCCCAATTTTATGTATTTTCCCTAATGTGAGGGAAATATCATGAAACTGAGGAATTTCATGAAGTTAAGGAATTTCCATGAGATTATGGAAATAATAATAATAAAATAGGGAGTCATGAAGTGTGGGACCGGCTATGGCCAAGGCATGGGCGGCCGGCCAAAGAGCCCGTCCCAAGGCACTTTTCCCAATTTTATAATATTTTTCATGATTTTAGGGAAATATCATAAAATCAAGAGGTTTGTTGAAACCAGGGAATTTGTTGAAATCAGAGAGTTTCCATGAGATGAGGGAAACATAAAAAATAATAATAATAAAATAAGGAGCGTGTGGGACCGGCTAGGGCATGACCGCCCGGCTAGGGCCCTGTCCCACGAGTTTCCCTAATTTTACATGATTTCCATGACTTGAGGGAAATTTCATGAATTCAAGAATTTTTCATGGGATGAGGGAAATAATAATAAAATAATAAGGAGTCACGAGGTATGGGACCGGCCATGGCTAGGGCATGGCCGGCCGGCCGGCTAGTGAGCCCGGTCGCACGACATCTTTCCTAATTTATTATTATTTCTTTGATACGAGGAAACACCATGAGACTGGGGAGTTTCCTTGAGACGAAGGAGATTTGCTCAAATGAAGAGATTTTCATGAGATCAGGGAAAATAATAAAAATATGATAAAATATAAAATTGGGCGTGGGACTGGCCACGGCACGAACGGCCGGCCAGTGGGCCCAGTCTCCCAGCACCTCGATTAATATTTTATTATTTATTGTTTTCTTCCTATTTTGCATAGGTTCATCGTTCCTTCGTGTTTCGGAATACTCATTTGTGCATTCAGGTGCTCATTTGTGCATTATTGCTGAGTACACTTGCACCATTTTGGTCGGGGCTTACTCGAGAGCTGCTCAGATGCCCGTACATTGAATATTTATCACTAACCCGTGGAATTCTGCTGGGAAGAACCACAAATTGAAGTGACGAAATATTACGAAAAATCGTAGAATACTGTTGAATATTCAGTTAACGATTAGAGATAATTAATTGATGGCTCTATACTACCAGGCATGCTGTCTAGGAGCATTAATTATCTGAGAATTGAGAGATATGAGCTTGTTGAAACGTCATATTTCTCTTATATAGTCATGGAAACCTTGTTGCATCCTGAAGACGTTATTGCTCTATACTAGCAGGCATTCTGTCTAGGAGCCGTCCAATCTTTCGATTCTATATGGAAACAATTACTGAAATTGCTCAGTATTCATGAGATGTGCCGTTGCCTCAGCTGAGAGACTACACATCTTCATGTACTCTGAGAGACATCATTCTCAATCAGAGATTTTATGGCATGAGATTTCATGCTTCAATGAAAGACATGAGCCTCAATACTCATCTGATTGCCGGATCAGGAGCATGTATAATTATGGTTTTACGATTTTAACCCTTGTCGAAAATCCATTATCTACAATGGGATAGAGATGCAACTCTACACCGGAGGGAACAAAAGTATACCTTTACCAAAAATGCAGAAAGTTTTGTGATTCGGGCTATAGATTCTCCTCTTGAGGGAGCAAGCTTGATCACATCCACTCAGGTTAAATGGTTGGTGAATGCTAGCACAAAGTTCATTCTTCTTGTGATCCATTCTCTTGAAGAGGGTCCGAGTAGAGTATGTTTATCATCCTTGACTGCTCAACAAGAAGGCGACCTAGAAAGGTTGAGTTGAAATACAAGGATTTATTTTCTGATGTCACAGGGTTACCGCCAAAGAGGAGTGTGGAGCATGAAATCATGTTGACCGGGGATAGCTCTCTGTCTAATATAGGTCTTTGTCGCACAACCGTCGAGGAATCTGATGAGATCAAGAAACAAGTCCAGGAACTCCTAGAATTAGGAATGATAGTGGCAAGTACTCCACCTTGTGGATCACGCTATTTTTGGTTCCAAAGAAAGATGGAGGCTGGCGCATGTGTATTGATTATAGAGCATTGAACAAGATCACAATTAAGAATCGTTACCCTTTACCTAGGATAGGCGACATGATGGATCAGTTAGAAAAAGCTCGAGTCTTTACAAAGTTAGATTTCAAATTCAGATACCACCAGATGAGAGTTCGAGAATATGATACATGGAAGAATTCTTTCAAAACCAAACAAGGCTTGTTCGAATGGTTGGTGATATCTTTTGTTTGTGTAACGCTTCAGCGACGTTTATGCGTTTGATGAATGATTTGTTACGACCTTTTATAGAAGATTTTGTGATTGTTTACTTGGATGATATCCTAATATACAACAGAACTTGGGAAGAGCATTTCGTTCACATTAAGAAGGTATTTAAAGTGTTACATGAAGGCCAGCTGAAGTTGAACGTAAAGAAGTGTGAGTTTGGAAAGGAGGAGTTGGTGTACCTTGGATTCATTGTTGGTGGTGGACAAGGGAAGATTGATCCAAGGAAGGTTGAAGTGATCACTAAGTGGCCTAGACCTAGTACTTTAACTGAAATCAGGAGTTTCTTAGGGGTTTGCACATACTTGCGTAAGTTTATCCGACATTTTTCGAATATTGCAGGACCACTACATGGTTTGACGGGAGCTAAGGCAAAGCTTGAATGGTAGCAAACCCATGAAGACACTTTTTAGTTACTAAAAAGGAAGATTTCAGAAGCACCAGTATTGGCATTGCCTAACTTACAACGTACTTTTGAAGTTGAGACCGATGCTTCTAATTATGCATTGGGAGGAGTGTTGTTACAAGATGGTAAACCAGTGGAGTACCATTCAGAATTGTTCTCAGGTGCTATTAAGAACTACGCACTTTATGACAAAGAATTTTATGCTTTATATCAATGTATCAAGCATTGGAGAGTGTACCTCTTAGGTAAAGAAGTAGTGGTACATTCAGATCACAAACCTTTAGAGTATCTACACGCTCAGATGAAACTACAACAAGCCCGACACATGAAGTGGATGTCTTACTTGATGAGTTCTAATATCCTCGTTAGGTACAAGAAGGGAGTAACAAACAAGTTGGAAGATATGTTTTCTCGACCTCCATTTCGAGCATTAATGGTGGCCATGAGAATTCAGCCAATTTTTCCTCAAGAGTATGCAGAGTCATACACGTCCATCAAAGACTTCAAGAAGGTGTTAGAAGCTGTAAAAAGTGATTTGAAAAGCGAGTATGAACTCCGAGATGGATTGTTATACAAAGGTCAGTTACTTTGCATACCAGAAGATGGAGATCGTTCACAGTGGTTGAGAGAGGCACACACTTCCTGAGTCGCTGGACATTTTGGGATGAATAAAACTCTGCTTAACCTCCGGGGTTGTGTCTTTTGACCAAAGATACAAGATGATGTGACTAAGCGTAGACACCCCAATTTTGCACGGTCACGAAAATATGCCGCAAATCGTATCAGAAATGGTCTAGTGCTTTAAGTCCGTTCCATACCCAAAATAATAATACTAGGTACACTAGTCTTAGGGTCCACTAATTAGCCTATTCACGAAATGTACCTAACAAGACTAAACATGGGTTAGAACTCGAGCTAAAATAGTAGCCCAGCCAAGTCCCAAAACGTGAGTGGACTTTTTAGTTCCCAAGGAATCCACCCTAGCCCACCTCCTCAAAGTCCACTTAATACGTACGCTCTCCCATTCAAAATGTCGACACTAGGGCTGTTCATGGTCGGTTTTGGTTCGGTTTTTAGCCAAACCAAAACCGAAACCAATACTATTCTAAAAATCTAAACCAAACCAATCCATTAACCATTGGTTCGATTTCCAAATGGTTCCAGTTGGTTTCGGTTTGTCCCAGTGGTTTTTGGTTAACCAATAATTATGTCAAACCAAAAAAAATACACAAATTTACAGATAAAAAAATCGTAGTTGCCGATAGTATTGGTTTACACAAATATACAGACAAAAAAAAAATGAAGAATAGTTAAAGCTTACTCTAATTCTAGAGATCAAAAGAAGATATATAAAATATCTTAATTTAGTTATTGACAAATAAAAAAGAAGGAAGACGGGAAGAAAAAAGTCGAGTAGCAGCAGCTGTAGTTGGGGGTGGAGAAGGGAGGCGGCTGAGAGAAGGAGAAAGAGAAAGAGAAAGAGAGAGAGTATCATAATGAAATATTAGATTTAGGGTTGCTATTTATCCTCTAAATCAATGGGTAGAATCTAATACTTTTAAATCAACGGTAGAAACTAAGTTTAAAAATTAATCGGTTCCCCAATGGTTTTTGGTTCGGTTTTCAAGTCAAACCAAAACCAAACCAGTATTGTCGGTTTTTCAACTTTTTTTACCAAACCAATCCAAATCTAAATGGTTTGGTTCGGTTTCTTGCTTATAGGTCTGGTTCGGTCGGTTTCCAATGGTTAACCGACACCATGTTCAGCCCTAGTCGACACCATTTCAATCGAGTTTAGCTTTGTGTCCAAGACTTTCCATGTTAGTAAAAATCTTAGTATTAAATGATATACTTTATAATTATAGTAAATGAAATAAAATAACTTTTTTTTTAAAGATGAAATAATATTTGATAACTTGGAAATGATATTTAGGTTTTTAATATGTGTCGCACGATCAAAATCAATTAACCCAACGGTTGTAGTTAATAGGGAAGGGTTATAAATAGGGAGCTAATTTTTGTGTTTAGGGAGGAGAATTCTCGGTAGAATCCGTAGGGATAAAAAATTTGAAGTGGAAAATATTTGGTGATATATATAATTTGAAAGAGAAACAATTAGAGCGATAGAAGAGTTGGGTTCGGATACGATTTGCGGCGTTATTGGATTCATCATTGCAATCCAAGTGACATTCGAAAAGCTCACAGGGAGTACAAAGTTGGTCGGTAATCAATTTCCTGATACACTTTTGGTTTCTGTAACATGATTTTCATGGCCATAACAAATGTATGTCAGATACAAAGTTCAACGATCAGTTGTCATATTTTTAATAACCCACGTATTTAACTTGCATGCTTATTGTGCTCTGGTGATCAATAAATTAGGTTGGTATTATATACACAAATTCGTAACTTTGTTGATAGGATAAGGATGTGAGAGGTGCTTATGGGCTAAACGTTAGTGGCTAGTTTAGTTTTTGATATCTGCATGCAAAGATTGCTATTAACACTTGGACATGGTATTAATTAGATCAGAGAGTCGATTATATGAATGCTAGTTTTGTTCCTTTTCTTTAAAGTGATTGGGCAAGTCCATACGCTGTTGATTGCAAGACCAACTCCATTTTTCAATATCGAGTAGCATTATTTTGGTATTTAGATTAATAATAATATTTGATTAACAGTAATAATTTTGACTGGTTTTGGTAATAATAATAATAATCGTGTTTTCTTTTGAGAGCAGGTTTTGTCTAGGTGGATTAAGCGTGAACTTCTGCATTTAATATTGTTGGTGTTATATTTTATGAATTCATTATCATATATTTGTTTTACAACGATCAGAACCCTAAAATCCCAATTATAAAGTAGAGGCCGGGTTTCGGCTTGGACGGGTTAGGTGCCTCACACCTTCCTAGCTCATATCTTGATTCCCGAACTCTTTCTGTTTTTGGACCAGTGTTTTTATTAGGTCCCGACTCCCTAAGTTGGGTGAAGGCTTCATATAATAATTATTTCCACGTGATTTCCATTTCGGATATTTAGAGATCTTAGCGGATTTCGACGGTATTTACAGTGGCGACTTCACTGGGGACCTCGAGAATCTAACTTGAAATGTAATTGAGATTTTAGGGTTTTGATTTTGCACACACACACGTGCACACACCCATTTGTACATTTGCATTCCATTTCGCATCGTCAGACGTCCAATTCTTAGGAAAACAAGTGGCAAGTAAGCTGAACCCGTGCTTTGGGCCTTATGGGAGTTACCAGCTGAACTACCACAAGCCTTAGCCCAGTACCAAAGAAGACTAGTCTAACTACGTCTGAGGTATATTTTGCTAAGGTAAACCAAGCTTATCCGAGAATTAGTGAAACTTGCATGCACGTGTATTAATTGTAAATTGCATTCATTGTTGCACAAAATCCGAGGCATAAGCACCCTTGTATTACCATATATTCTTTTGTTTCCTTGAAAACAGGAACATGACCATAGAATCGAAAATGGCTGGCAATGCTGGGGCAGTTTCCTGGTTGCGCGAACAATTCCAAATGATATTGATACCAAGTTCACCGAATTTGAAGCCAGGATGAAAGCCCAAACCAAGAAGTTGACTCTCGAGGCCATTGCCAAGTCCACAGGAAAACATGTCGGGGCTGATACGGGAAATCACAAAAATAATTATAATTATAAAGAGGTTACAAAAAATAATTTTGAAGGGGACATTTTTAAAGAGGTTAAAAATGAAAATTTTGATAAAATGGCAAAGATTACAACACAAAAAAGACGGTTAGCTCAGAGGCTCAAAGAGATCGAGAGGACTCTACAGAAAATGGATGGGGGTACAATAGATGTACATGGGCTATATCCTTATTCCGATATTCGTTTACCTCATGGATTCAAATTTCTGGATATGGACAAATATGATGGAACTGGGTGCCCGAAAACCCATATTTGTATGTATGTTGGGTACTTGAAACCATTGGGAATTAGTGATGGGTTATTAGTACAGTTGTTTCAGAGAAGTTTGACTGGTACGGCTTTAAAGTGGCTGATGATGACAGACCCAAGTCTAGTGTCGACATGGCAGGATATGGTCGATATGTTTGTGAGACGGTTTATGTTGATCCCAGAAATTCAGTTTACTCGGAAACACTTATTTGTTGTCAAACAAGAACCCAATGAGGCATTTACAGAATTCTTTCCATGTTGGAGGACCAAGTCATTAGATCTCGATGAGATATTTACCGAAGAAGAGATGGTAGATATTATAATGAATTGTTTGAACCATGAATATTGGAACCGGCTAATATCATCTTACCATCCAACATTACACTCTTTATGGAAGGTGAGTTCACAGATTCAAAATGCATTGGACAGGGGCAGAATGACAAGGTTGACCGATCCAGAGAAATCTATTGGGAATCATAGTGGAGGGACCACATTTTTGGATCAAAATCAAGTGAATATTGTGGCAGTTACGCCGATAATTGCAGCACCCACAGGACCATACCAGGGGCAGAGCCAGAACTGGAATCATGGAATATATGGGCGTTATCAGAGGAACTTTGCAGAGGCAAAGCACCCATTACCCTATCACCAAAGGGAACCCATAGTCAATTTTGTCTTGGCAGAAAACCATACAAATTTAGCCGACTCAATCTACAAGCAAGAATTTGCTGTCAATCGACCTGTTCACATTAGTGAGCTCTTCGTGGATCAGGTACAAACTGTGAATTCATTTAATTCAACTAATCGTCCTGTTTTTCTATCTGAATTAATGACAGATTATTATGGAGTTGAGCAACCGAGGAACGTGCCAAATTCCAACCGACTCCCAGCAGAGCCTGTACATATCTCTGACCTTCTACCAAAGCGGGCAGCACCCATTAGGCATGTTCATACTTCAGAGATCTTTTCCTATCCCGTTCAACCACCCGGGGGTCCAGTCTACCTCTCAGGTATATTTCCTGGTCCTGTACATCCAACGAATAAATCTTCGTCTAGGTGGGTGGATGCGTTCAAAAGTAAGGGTGGTGATGAAGTTCAAAATGTAGCAAGAAGCAGACCCATTTACAAGCCACCTCATCTCAGGGATAAAAATAAAATGCCTCCTACACAACCATCACCCAGGTTGAAGTCTACAAGACAAGAGGATGAACAAAAAGTGGTATGAACAATATAGGCTGAGTCAGGTAAGTCTCTAACTCATTCTATTGAGTTAATCCAACCGGTTAAGGGTACGCCACCTGAATTTGTACATAAGTCATCTTTTATTTCCAATTTTCAAAATATTTCAAAAAATCAAAAAAAATATATATATATATATGGAAAACTAAAAAACCAAAAATATTTTGTTTGCAGGAAAGATGTTTTGGAGAACAATATACTTGGTATAAATAAAGTGTTTGACAACACTGAAAAGCCGTGGGGACTGTGGAACCACCAAAAAGAAAAACCTGAACCGACTAGAGAAGTAAAATTTGTCAATCGGAAAAAGGGAGATCAATCTTTAAGGGCACCTTATCAGAAAGAGAAGAAGGATATGACCAAAATGTGGATTCAGTGCAAGGATGTTCCAAAGCAAAAGACAGGAATAATGAATTTAGTAGAAGAGAAACCATTGCAGTTAAGACCACAATGGATGTTGAATACCTATGATAAAAAAGGAAGAGAGATTCAGAATACATGAAAATGATATTTTTCCACCAAATAAAGGCAAGACGGCGAATCCTCTACCTAAGAAAACGGTTTCTTACAAGGACGTGTTATTAAATTTGAAAAATGATGGAGCAACTAATCAGAAGGCAAATAATGATTTTCCCAGCATAAAGTTCAAGAAAGCAATTAATCAGAAGGAAATGAATGATTTTTCCTACAGAAGGTTCAAAAAAGAAATTAATCAGAAGAGAATGAATGATTTTCCCATCAGAAGGTTCAAGAAAAAACTTAATCACAAAGCAATGAATGATTTTCCTAGCATTAGGTTCAAGAAAGCTACTAATGAGAAGATGATGAATGATTTTCCGACTAAAAGGTTCAAGAATACAATTAATTAGAAGGTAATGAATGACTTTCCAAGCACAAGGTTCAAGAAGATGAAGCAAGAAGAATTTCGAGAAGATCCGAGAATCGTACATAATAGAAGAATTGTTCAACCATTTGATCGGGGCAGCCAACTTGATCCAGGCCCAGCAAGTGTTACTCGACCCAAGAAATACCATATCTAGGTAAGTGTCCGAATCTATCTAAGGGCGGCGAACGCTCATAAAACTGAAGGAGAATTTCTAAAAGTACAATATCTCTCTCATTGTGTTAAGTCAAAGTCTAGGGGCAGAGTCCTCATCATGTTTGGCCCCTTTAGTTAGTCAGTCAAAAAAAATAATAAAAAAATAAAAACATGAATTATTATTTTCAGAGGGCAGAGTCATCAACATGTTTGGCCCATTTAGTCAGTCGGTCCAAAATAAATAAATTATTGAGTCAGTCCATCAAAAGAGCCACCGCCGTATCATATGGGGTCCACATCGGTCGAATACGTCTCAGTCTTTGTAGTGTTTGGTTTGTTGTCGTAAGACAGATATGTTAGTACATATGTATCTAATCACCAGTCTTGTACACGGTCTCCTAAATTTCTATGAGCAACGAACGTCCAAACGGATAGATTTGAGTAGCAAAAAAAAAAAGGTTATTAAACAGCCATTTGGGAAAATTGAGTAGCACTTAAAAGAGATAGAGGAAAGGAAGAGTAGCGAGAAGAAATTGAAGATTTGAGGCATCGAACGTCATCCTTGAAAAGCAACAAGATCGTGAATCGTTTTTACAGTTTGAAGCCAATTGATGAAGTTAATTATAGCTGAGAGGATTGACAAATTTGAAAATTTGGATGGGGACGGTAATATTTTTGGTGGCATCTATCAGACACGTGGCAGGCCAGAATTCCTAAACCTTTGTCTATATTGAGTATTTTGTTTTTGAAAATTATTTTCTAGGATTTGTTTCTTAATTATAAAAATAAAATAATAATAAAAAGTAAAAAAAAAAATAATTTAAAAAAATAATAATTTAGTATTTATTAGGAACATGTGCTACTAATAGCTCTTTTGTATGGTTATCAGTTACAGGTTTTCTCCAGACTTTGGACGCAAAGCTCCAAGGGAAAGTGAGGCTTACTTTCCACATAAGGATTGTGGTAATCAAGAATGCTCGGAGCAAATTATTTATCTAAAGCTCCATGTGGATCGTAGAAAGGACAAGAGATGATGAAAATATTTCAGCAAAGTCGTAAAGATTGAAGAGTTGCTACTCAGACGATGCAATCGATGTGATGAAGTAGCATGTGTAATAAAGCGCAACATGTTTTCGCAATAGTTAGTATGGCACGAGTACCGCTTCTTCGTGATCTCCATCACGAGGATGTGTACTCTTTCAAAATCAAAATACTTAGAACTAATTCGGGTGAACTTTCTAGTGTCATCCCGGATAATTTATAAGTGAGGAATCCAACAGAATATTTGTAATTCGTGTTAAAGTGCAAAATAGGTGTGTATGTCTTTGGCACTCAGTTGCACGCAAACCTCTGCCAAAGAGGGGCAACTGTAGACACCCCAATTTTGCACGGTCACGAAAATATGCCACAAATCGTATCCGAAATGGTCTAGTGCTTTAAGTCCGTTCCATACCCAAAATAATAATGAGAACTTTCTTGTTTAGTCCAGTAAACCCGACCCGAATTAATGGCTAGTCCAGCGGGAAAACATATTTACTCGCTAGTCCTTTTTTTTTTGAAAAGAATAAAATTACTCTACTAACCCTAACATATAATATTATGTATATTAATACGTATGTAGTATGTAGTATACTAGTAGTAGTATGTAGTCACTAGTACTAATAGTAATATGTTATATATTGATACTATATATCAAATGTCGACACCATTTCAATCGAGTTTAGCTTTGTGTCCAAGACTTTCCATGTTAGCAAAAATCTTAGGATTAAATGATATATTTTACAATTATATTAAATGAAATAAAATAATCTTTTAAAAGATGAAATAATATTTAGTAATTTGGAAATGATATTTAAGTTTTTAATATGTGTCGTACGATCAAAATCAATTAATCCAAAGGTTGTAGTTAATAGGGAAGGGCTATAAATAAGGAGCTAATTTTTATGTTTGGGGAGGAGAATTCTCGGTAGTCCGTAGGAATAAAAAATTGAAGTGGAAAATATTTGGTGATATATATATTTTGAAAGAGAAACAATTAGAGCGATAAAATAGTTGGGTTCGGATATGATTTGCGGCGTTATTGGATTCATCATTCCAATCTAAGTGACATTCGAAAAGCTCACATGGAGTAAAAAGTTGGTCGGTAATCAATTTCCTGATACACTTTTGGTTTCTGTAACATGATTTTCATGGCCATAACTAATGTATGTTAGATACAAAGTTCAATAATAATTTATCATATTTCTAATAACCCACGTATTTAACTTGCATGCTTATTGTGCTCCGGTGATCAATAAATTAGGTTGGTATTATATACACAAATTCATAACTTTGTTGATAGGATAAGGCTGTGAGAGGTGCTTATGGGCTAAATATTAGTGGCTAGTTTATTTTGATATCTGCGTGCAAAGGTTGCTATTAACACTTGGACATGGTAATAATTAGATCAGAGAGTCGATTATATGAATGCTAGTTTTGTTCCTTTTCTTTAAAGTGATTGAGCAAGTCCATATGTTGTTGATTGCAGGACCAACTCCATTTTTCAATATGGAGTAGCATTATTTTGGTATTTAGATTAATAATAATATTTGATTAACAATAATAATTTTGACTGGTTTTGGTAATAATAGTAATCGTGTTTTCGTTTGAGAGCAGGTTTTGCCTAGGTGGATTAAGCGTGAACTTCTGCATTTAATATTATTGGTGTTATATTTTATGAATTTATTATCATATATTTGTTTCATAACGATCAAAACCTTAAAATTCGGATTATAAAGTAGAGGCCAAGTTTCGGCTTGGACGAGCTAGCATTATTTTGGTATTTAGATTAACTAGTACTAGTGGTAACATGTAGTATCAATACATAACAATTTTTTGATACGTAGTATCAATACATAACATACTACATATCAATATATAACATACTACATATCAGTATGTAGTATCAATACATAACATAAAAGTATTGAACATAACATATTGATACTACATATTAATATGTAGTATAATGTTAATATGTAGTATCAATATATAACATATTACTACTAGTTGATTAACAATAATAATTTTGACTGGTTTTGGTAATAATAATAATCGTGTTTTCTTTTGAGAGCAGGTTTTGCCTAGGTGGATTAAGCGTGAACTTCTGCATTTAATATTATTGGTGTTATATTTTATGAATTCATTATCATATATTTGTTTTATAACGATCAAAACCCTAAAATCCCGATTATAAAGTAGAGGTCAAGTTTCGGCTTGGACGGACTGTGCCTCACACCTTCCTAACTCGTATCTTGATTCCCGGACTCTTTCTATGTTTTTGGACCAGTGTTTCTATTGGGTCCCAACTCCCTAAGTTGGGTGGTGGCTTCGTATAATAATTATTTCCAAGTGATTTTCATTTCGGATATTTAGAGATCTTAGCGGATTTCGACGGTATCTACACTAAGTTAGTTCGAGGGTGTAAGTTGTGTAACACTTCTAAGCCTTCTAACAGAAAACGTGGATTATACCTACCATTACCAGTACCATCAAGACCTTGGGAGAGTATTTCTATGGATTTTCTTGGTGGGTTACCAAAGACCAAGTCTGGTTATGATTACTTGTTCGTTGTGGTCGACCGATTCAGCAAGATGATTGCATTAATTCCATGTACAAAGACAATAACGGGAGCCGGTGCAGCAAAGCTCTTCTTTGAGCATGTGTGGAAACATTTTGGTTTACCTACTTCGATTATTTCTGATAGGGATAGTCGATTCCTTAGTCATTTTTGGGATTCTTTATGGAAGATGATGGACACTAGATTGAAGAAGAGTACATTTTTTCATCCACAAACAAACAGACAAATAGAAGTGGTTAACATGACTATGGTTCACATGTTAAGGGGATATATTTCTAAGCATCCTAAAACTTGGGATGAGAGTTTACCATATCTACAGTTTGCTTTCAATAGAGTCGTTCATAGTTCTTCGGGAAAATCTCCTTTCGAGACGTGCTATGGTTACTTACCACCTAGTCCTTTCGATCTAGTATTTTCTAGTGACACCTCAATGGGGGGAAAGGAAGGAAGTGAACGACAAAAGGCACAAAAGTTCTTGGAGAAGATATCTCATATTCATGCAACTGTTGAAGCACAATTAAAGAAGTCACAATCCAAACACAAAGCAAAACATGACAAGCATCTTGTACCTTGTAATTTCGGTGTCGGTGACTTGGTATGGTTAAAATTAGGTAAGTAACGACCGAAGGGGGAAGGTAAGAAGTTGAAACCATTGATATACGAACCATTTCGTATTCTCGATCAGATTGGTGACAATGCCTTTCGACTGGATTTTCCACCTTATCTAGGAATGTACTCGGTTATAAATGCCGAATACTTGAAGTTGTTTGAACCACCATTACTTGATGATGACGTCGAAAACACTATGATCTTACCACGAGTAGAAGACCTATGGTTTGATAGAGAGGAACCACTCAAGGAAGACGGAATATTGGAGCGAAGAGTGACTAAAACACGACAAGGAGAGAAATAAGATTTTCTAATTGGATGTAAAGGCCACGTTCCTAGCAAGACCAAGTGGTTTATCAAGGAAAAAGGGACTCTCGAGTTCCCTAACCTTCATTTTTAACTCTCGCAGGAGTTCAAGTTCTAAAAAGGTGGACCCATGATACAGGTGTATCCGTACTCCTTTAGGGAACTTAGTTAACCTCAAGCTAAGTTGAGGGAAGAATCTTATTTTAGGCAGAATTCCTAGATAGGGAAGAGTTTTGTTTTAGGAAATACTCTTAGTTTAGGAAATAGATTCCTCTTGGAAGTCCTTGGTCGACTGAGTACGATGAAGGCTATAAATAGAGGGATTTGGCTAATTGCTAAAGACACAAAGATACTAGGCACGAAAAACCTAGAGAAAGCGTGGAACAATACTTGAGCAAGCTTAGCAAACAGTTTAAGGTTAATCCACTGTTTAGAGAGATTGTGAGCGTAACAAAGAGAGAATTGTAATCGTTTTCTTGTTCATAATCTAGAGAGGATATATATCTTCGAATTACTACTTGTGTTCTGTTTTCTAAGTTTCTCGTCTATTATTATTCTGAATTCCGCCTTTATAGTAATAGCTACCAAGGTACAGAGATCAATACGTATCAACAAATAGTTAACCGAGGTTAGCCATATGATTACTCGCATATCAACCTTATTCATCTTAAACATAACTAGTTAAAATGACTCAAATGAAACTAGTTAAGAGTTGTTCAATTGTTTAGAAAACACAATTGAAATCAAATCGGTCTGATTCACTTAAATCAATCATGAACATTATAGCCACGGTTTGCAAATATTGCATTCCTTATGATTTAAATGTTTAAGTTCATGGACTTGACCGATTTGGCAAAGTAACCAGCTTAAGTATGCGTACGGGTATGCGTACTTAAGCAACCGGTTTTTGAGTTTGTAAAGTTCCCAAACTCAGCAGAAATTTTCGGTTCAAAAACTTCCGCCAGTATGCGTACGGGTACGGATACTTAACCTGTCTCCTTCACCAATTTCGTATACACACATATGCATACTCTTGGTTTCCGGTTTATGGACTTATACACTAATGTGCGAACACACTATATATGCTTATATCCAAAGATGGTTATATCATCAAATCTTCATTTCAATCATTGAAATATTCTTCTATAATGTCAATAGTCGTTTTCACACACTATTAGCATCAAGGCAACTTTCAAGATATTGAAATAATCATTATTGAAACCTTCCAAGTATTACACCAAATGTTTGTATCACACAAACCATGTAAGATGTTACTCGGAAATTTTCTCATGATATAAGATGAACTTGGTCGAAGAGAAATCATACCAACACATTTTTCGAGAAATATGTAAGCGAGATATACTCAGCTCGAAATCTCAAATGTGTATAGAGAAAAATATATCATAACACGACTTATTTCTCAATATAGGAGATATTATAAATAGACTTTCCAAGTGATAGATAAGTTCAAGTCTCCACATACCTTTTGTCGATGAAGTTCCACAAGCTCCCCTTAGTAGTTCTTCGTCTTCAAGAGATGAACGTCGAGAGATTTAAGCTCAAGTACACTATCTATGTCCTAGTCCGAGACATCTACAAATAGGCTAGAAATCAAGACTTATCGTTTTGATCACTAACATTGACAAATATGCTTAAGATAGCAACGCATGCGAGTTCGACCGAGCAATGCTCTAACAATCTCCCCCTTTGTCAATTTTAGTGATAAAACTATCAATACATATGGATTACAAAAAAGATAAAAAAAATGTAGCTTCTTATCCACATGCTTGATCTCCTTGGCATCTTCAACGCGACTCGAAATCTTCGTCACTTCCAAGTACTCCATGATCCTAAAGGTTGTAAGTTCAGCATCACAGTTGTTGAAGATCCGTAGCTATAACAATGAGAAAACAAAATGCTCTCAATCATTGTTATACAGTGTCATGGTATTATTACACAGCATCAAAGTTCAATTGTATCACAACTTTGACAATAACACTATGGTGATATGCATCACTCCCCCTTAGTCAATACATATCTCAACATGAAAACCACTCCCCCTTACATAATGATCTATAAACCATATGTATTTGTAGTGTGAACTACACATTAATTCTCCCCCTTTTTGTCAAATAAATTGGAAAAGGTACGAAAATTAGTGGGATCCTAATGAAATTTCCACGGAGATACATCATGACCAAAAGGTGTAATAACATACCAACAAATTTAGATGCAATCATAAAGCCGAAGCTAAATGCATTCATCAAGGAGTTAATGAAGACACAAGATAACCCCTAAAAATTCCACAGCCGCACTCCTCACAAAGATTTGGCAATTAAGCACAAGTTCAAAAGAACTCTCCCCCATAAAATGTCATCCCCGAAGGAACAACAAAGGCGACCTTACTTTCACAAGAAAATAAGGATTTCTTACAGACACTAGGATACGAGACAGAAACATATCTACTAGAAACAAATATAACATGACTTAACAATATTCTAGAGTTCCAAACTCAGTTGCCCAAAAGATCGAGATAAAAGCAGGGGCAAGAGTTATGAGGAGCTAATGAACTAGAACAACACCAATAGACTTCCGCAAGTGCTGAAACGTGGCAGTGTCTAATGGTTTGGTGAGAATATCAGCCAATTGTTGTTCAGAAGGCACAAAATCCATAATGATGATACCATCTTCATAAAGATCTCGAATAAAATGGTACCTGATGTTTATGTGATTAGTTCTTGAGTTCTCAACAAGATTCTCAGTGATGCGAATCATACTTGAGTTATCACAAAAGATCTCCATTATTCCAGAATCAATTCCATAATCAACAAGCATTTGTTTCATCCATAGAAGTTGAGAACAACATGACCCAGCAACAATGTATTCTGCTTCACATGTTGAAAGAGATTGTGAATTTTGTTTCTTGCTATGCCAAGCTACAAGATTCATTCCTACATAGTAGAATCCTCCTGATGTATTCTTTCTGTCTTCCACACATCCTGCCCAATCGGCATCTGAATAGGCAGTAAGATCAGTGTTAGTATCAAACATGTAAGAAAGACCATACCCGGCAGTGTGACTGATGTAACGTATGATCCTCTTTGTGGCAGCAAGATGAGATTCCTTTGGACTTGCCTGAAACCTAGCACAATAACCAACACTAAAAGCAATTTCAGGTCTCGTAGCAGTGAGATACAAAAGACTTCCAATAATAGATCGATAAAGTTTTTGATCCACATGTACACCTTTCTCATCTCTATGTAGTTTACCCGTGGTAGGCATAAGAGTGAGTTTTGGAGTTGACTTATAAAGACCAAATCTTGAGACAAGATTTTTTGCATATTTTTATTGAGATAATTAGATCCCATCCTTGTGTTGTTGAATTTGTAAACCCAAAAAGAATTTTAATTCACCAACATTGCTCATCTCAAACTCCTTACCAAGAAACTCTTGAAACTCTTTTGCAAGTTTCTCCGATGTTGAACCATAGATGATATCATCCACATAAACTTGAGCAATAACAACATCTTTTCCACTCCATTTGGTAAAGAAAGTTTTATCAGCTCCACCTCTTGAAAAACCTTTCCTCATAAGAGAAGTAGTTAGTTTTTCAAACCAGGCACGAGGTGCTTGTTTTAACCCGTATAATGACTTATTGAGATTAAGGACATCATCAGGGAAATCAGGGGTTTCAAAACCTTTAGGTTGAGCAACATAGACTTCTTATTTTAAATTTCCATTTAGGAAGGCGGATTTAATGTCCATCTAAAACATCTTAACCTTGAGAAAACAAGCATGGGCTAATAACAAACGAATGGACTCAAGACGTGCAACCGGAGCAAAGGTTTCGTCAAAATCGATTCCTTCAATCTGTGAATAACCCTGAGCGACACGTCTAACTTTGTTTCTGACAATGGTGCCTAATTCATCAGACTTGTTCTTGAATATCCATTTAGTACCAACAATATTTACATTGGGGGGACAAGGTACAAGTTTCCATACGTCTTGTCTCTCAAATTTATTTAACTCTTCATGCACTGCGTGCACCCAAAAGGGATCAGTAAGAGCTTCATCAATGTTTCTAGGTTCTACTTGCGATAGATAACAACCAAAATTACAAATATTTTGAAGTTGACCTCTTGTCTTAGCCGTAGAGTCCTTGCCACCAATAATATTGTTAGTATCGTGATTCCTTTGAACCCAAAGGTGTAGAGTGGAGACACGCTCTTATTCAAAAGGAACAGCATGAGTAGAACTTTTCTCCTCATCACTAGATATATCAGGATCAGCAACCGTTGGAACAACTTCTTCTGATTCTGACGTTTCTTTGACATTCTCAATTTTCTCGGTTGGAGGAAATTCAGTAGGAGAGTCATCATGATGAAAGTTACTTAAATCATCAATGATAACATTTGCTGATTCCATCATGACTTGGGTTCTGAGATTAAAGACTCGGAAACCACGACTGTCAGATGCATAGCCGAGAAAAATTCCCTTATCGCTTTTTGAATCAAACTTCCCTTTCTGTTCTCGATCCTTTAGAATGTAGCACTTACTTCCGAACACTCTGAGATAGTGTAAGTTGGGTTTCCTACCGTACCACAACTTATAGGAAGTGTATAAGGTCTTTGACCGTAAGTAAACACGATTGACCAAATAGCAAGCTATAAAAACAGCCTCACCCCAAAACCTTAATGGTAGGTTTTTGTTATGGAGCATTACCATGGCCATTTCCTGAATATTTCTATTCTTCCTTTCTGCAGCTTCATTTGCTTGTGGAGTGATTGGTGGTGAGTATTGTTGAATAATTCCCAGAGAGTCATAGTATTAACATACCTTGGTGTCTTTGAATTCTGTGCCACGATCGCTTATAATTTTCTTTAGTTTGCGACCTTGCTCATTCTGGATTCTATTAAAAATAATCTTGAATTCACTGAGAGTTTTATTCTTGTGAGCCAAGAATGCCACCTAGGTGAATCTAGTGTAATCATCTACCATAACCAAAGCATACTTCTTCCAGGCCACTTTAGATTGTTGAATTGGGCCAAAAAGATCCATATGAATTAAATCAAGTGGAGCTTTGGTGAGAATATCCTGGGATGATTTTTGTGGAACTTTCATTTGTTTAACTTTTGACATGCACCACATACACCTTCAACTTTAGAGTTGATTTTGGGAACGCCTTTAACAAGTTCTTTACTAATGATCTTAGTTAGAAGACGATAATTGATGTGACCATAACGTTCATGCCAAAGGTGTGTAGATTCAATCTTAGTCAAATCGCAACAGTTACTGAATTGAGTATCTAGAAGATAACAGTTATTTTTTCCACGTGATCCTTGAAAAATCACTTTTCCAGATTTGTCGACACTGTCACATCCTTTATCATTGAAGACAATCTTATGGCCCTTGTTACAGATTTGACTTATAGAAAGAAGATTAGCAGTCATACCTTTAAGGTATACGACATCATGAATTTCAGGAACGCCGGGTAATTTGATCGTCCCTTTCTTGCTTATGTAGCAGCAGCCTCCATCTCCAAAAGTTATGGGTCCACCATCAAAATTGCTTGAATTGATGAACCATGAGAGATCTCCAGTCATGTGCCTGCTACATCCACTATCAATGAACCATTGAAAAGGTGATGTTGACTTTAGAGAAAAAGCTCCCATACTAGCACTACTAGCCATTTTGGGCTTTCTTGTTAGTATTGAATGTCATTTAAGAGATAACACAAGTTGAGTAGACTTTTTATTAAAATCACTAGCAACCTTTAGTCTTCTCTTGAAAGACAAACACACATGTTGAAAGTGATTGTGAGAACCACAAAACAAGCATGTACCAACATCATTAAACTTGTTTGAAGAGTTCTCAGCGCTGTCAGATTTCACAAAGCCTAGACCTTGTTTATCACCTGGCAAACGAAAATTCTTCAAGGAAGAATTAGAGTTGTTATTCAAAACTTTTGAAACCGTTTTTACGGACATCAAATCATTAAGCTTTGCTATTTCTGTAGCAAGATCAGAATTGATCTGGATTTGTTTATCTAACTTTTTTGGAGCTCAACAACCTCTTCAGAGCAGTCTTCAACTTAGCTTTTTTGATATAACCTTCGCAATGAGGATTATCGATTTCTTTCATCCATCGAAATTTTTAGAGACGCAAGAACTTGATAAGTTTTTTTAAATCAGGATTCTCAACCTTTTCGATGGTTTCTAGAACACACTCGATGTTGAGTTTATCCATTTCTAGTGAAGCGTTTTTAGAGACAATATGTTAGAGCATTGCTCGGTTGAACCCACCAAGCGTTGGTATGTCAAGTTTGGTTGTCATATTTTAGTGAATCAAAACTCATGTTAAGAGTCGCTTGATTATGTACTAGAGTTAAACTTCGTATACTTTAGCTTGAAAGCATTAGGATATGATACATTACAAGTATTGCGAAGTCTTGAAGATGTGAAGAAGCAAGGAGCTACAACAAAAACAATCATCCTTCCACTTGAGGTTAGTGATATTGGACTTGAACTGTTTCATTCCCTAACGTATCTTTCAAGTCGTGCATATTGAAAACATAAGTGCGATGCATATATGAACTCTAGATAGACATAGTATTAAGGAATACAAATACAAGGTTTATTACTTAACCATTAAACTTTGTAGATAAGACATCGCCATGATCATTTGAATGTTATTGTGATTATGTATGGGTATGAGGTGAGGATTTCATCCTAGGGAACAATGTTTACATGTGTTCTAAGGAAGTAAGTTCATAAACTTGTTTGTAGACCGAAAAGGAAATTGCAGGAATTATTGGTTTTGTTATTCATTGCATATCTTATGAACAACCAATATTTGTGATAGAGTATAACCGCTCACAACTTGTTGTGTTCTTGGTAGAACTATTCACAAAGTCCTGACTTTTGTATTGGTATAACTTTTACTAGTAAACCTAATCTTAAGTAATCACCTCTGGTATGATCGGATTATGTCTGCCTTGGGGAAAGGGAACCGATCCTAGTAAGGGAAAGGTAACCGATCCTTGTAAGGGAAAGGGAACCCATCCTAGTAAGGGAAAGGGAACTGATCCTTGTAAGGGGTGCAATGCATCAAGGGGAACCTATCCTTGTATAGGGTGCAGCAAGGTTTACAGCAGAAAGAGGAACCGATCCTATGGACATGTGCAACACATATAAGTTAGATACCATATATATATGGGGAACCGATCCTAGTACCTAGTCAACTGAATCTTTGGGAATCTAGACTATGCGTATTACTCACATGGAGGTAAGAACCGTAAACCTATGATTGTGATTGAATGTTGGTTTGATCAATCACATAGTTCTTGAAAGTCAGATGAACCAATTCTAAACTTGTTTGGAAGTGTGGAAAATCGTTTTCAAGGTTGTAAGTGTGAAAGAGAACTTACAAAGTAAAGATGTCGACAAACTTTGAACACGTGTTGTGAATGTTTATTTCTATAATTGTTCAAAGATATTCCTTAAAGGCTAAGGGAAGAGAATCCCAGGATCGAAACATAAGTAAGTTAAGAATCTTTTAATTAAGGTTATTAATTTCACTTTGTAGGGAAATTACAGAATTAGTAATATGAATTTACTGATTAGTTTTTTCCGAGAGATTTCGATTGTTATTTTTGGACAGAGCATTTCCAGGAATTATGGAAACCGAATTTGTGATTTAATGAATATCTTGAGAATATTTTCGGTTTTGGAAATTCCTTGGTGTCCAAACTTCCTTGTCTATAAATACACGAAGTTTGCCTTTCTAGCAAACTAATCCTTCGTAACAACATACTTCCTCTTTTGTCTTTGTTACTAGTGTAGCCGCCTATCGGAGAGGAGAAGAATCTAATTAGGTCAAATCTCTTACAGCCGCTCGTTTTAAAGTCTTCTTTGGGATTGAGAAGCTCTAGCGCGACCCCTTGGTGGGAAACTAGATAATTGCGGTTTATCTTTGTTTTCGATTGATTTGATTGACTAACGGTGGTTGAAATATGATTGCACCTAGTTTCTTTATTCTTGAGAATCTTCTTTTCTGATATAAGATTCACTCAAACTAGTTCAGAGTTTCGACAGGGATCTTTAGACTGTTGTTAGTTCTAAAGACGATCTTGTGATAATCCATTGTTAACAGACTCCGTTCTGTGCTTGATTGATCACAAGAAATTCAAGTGATTGTGTGCAGGTTTTTATTGAAGATTTAAGAAGATTTGAAGACAAAGAAGATATGGAAGATCTGACTTGGGTTTTATAATCTTTGGTGAGCACAATACTTGTTTGGGTAAAAGAGGATCCAATTAATAATCGGCTTATCCTTGTGGTAGATTGGATTGATTAATTGAGTAGATCGGAATCAACACGTTTCTTCGGATTAATGGTGTTGTTAGCTTAATATTAATCGATTACCTTTGGGTGATTGAACATAAGATAGATCTAGACCCGACGAAGGAGTTTATGTTAAGATAAACGGAAGAGCCTTTGTCCGACTCATATCACTTGGTTGAATAGGGTTGATACCAAACAGATTTCTTGTTCCTTTACTGTTTGGAATATGAACCAAAGGGATTGTTCCAAGTACGTGACTTATTCATAAGTCGGAGGCGTGGGAATACAGACGGAACTAGGTGAACTATAGGGTTAGTTACTTGGTCTCAACTATACGAAGTTAAGTGTAATTTTGTGTAGCGGCTTAATCCTGAGAGTATTCAATTCTAGACTAGGTCTCAGGGTTTTTCTGCATTTGCGGTTTCCTCGTTAACAAAATCTTGCTGTGTCATTTACTTTTTTTCCGCATTATAATTGTTTTATTATAATTAAATTAAACTGCACAAACGTTAATTCCTATTTACTTGATAAGCAATCCTATTGTGTTTGGTTAAGTCCGAACCTGTATATCAAGTAAACATACTTCGATGTTGTATTGTCTCGATCTCGTATCCATAGTTCATCACATGAAGTGTGAACCGATTAGTTGTATTGTCTCGACTCAGTCCATAGACAATCACTTTCGGAGAAAGGACTTATAGGTAGGAAAAGTTTTAGCTTGAGGTATATTTGGGTACCCTCGCCTTTTCAATTGGTATCATAGCAGGCAAACACGAAAAGATTTAACAATCTGTGTTTGGTGCGATCCAACCTATAAGAATGAATCTAATGAGTGATTCAGTTAACGTAAGTCAAGATGATAAATATGGTCTTGAAGATAACACCTTTCGTGAATCTACTGATCAAGCTAATCTCTACAATGTAGACTCTGGTGATTGGCAAACTTGCCTTCAAAAAGAACTTGATGAGATTTCTGAAGATGGTGATTCAGAAATTGATCAAGATGTTGAAGAAGATCTATCTGAATATTCTTCACTACTAGAGGTTGTTTCTTCAAAGAAACTATCTTCCTCGGATGTGATTGGACTCCTTGCACCTCTCAGAAGAGAAAATAAAAAATTGAGAAAAGTATTTTCTGGCTTTTTCTATGGATATCAGACCTCCATATACCTTCTTAAAGACTACAAAGAAAGTCTTCAGTCAAAAACCCTTGAGTTTGAGAACCTCAACAGAAAACATTTTTTGTTGAATAAAAAACTTCTTAAGACAGAAGCCTTGATTAATTCTCAACATTCAACCTGCAATTTTCACCATGAGTCTGATTCTGTAAAAGGAAACCCTCTTGAAAATCAACTTGCTGAGGCCCTTGAAAAAATCAAGATGCTAGATGAAGAAGTTGTGAGGATGAGAAGGCTTAATGATAGCATAATTAACTTATCTTCCATGTTAGACACAAGTAGATGTCATGGCGACAAACGAGGATTAGGATATGATGGGATTGATACTTCATCAATCAACAAAGAAGTGAAATTCGTAAAGGCTGTTTGTCCGCCTACTCTTGAAGATCCACCGGAACAAGTATGCTTACATGGTTCACCCAAATGCTCAAGTGAGACTCCACCAAAAAATTTCTTCAAATACAAACAGAAGGAGAGCCCAACTAACAAGTAGAATCTTGATCATAAAGGTAAGTCTAAAAACTATACACCTTTCAATAAACATTGTTTTTATTATAGAGAAAAAGGTCATAAGCAGAGGGAGTGTATGATTCGAAATATGCAGAATGCTCTATCGTTTGTTTCGAAGGGGTTGGATAACTTCTTTTTAAAAAAACTCTCAGATCACCATTGTCCAATAATATAAACGAATTTTTACAAAAACTCAAAAGCATATCTAAAAGGAAACAATCCTAAGAGGAGAAATAATGAAAAGAGTAATACCTTTTTCAACAAGGATATGAGATCTGATGCTTCAAGGTGGAATGATGCAATGACTCTTGAATTGAAGGACATTCATTCAAAGTCTACCTATAAATTGATACCAAAATCTGAGAAGGTATCAAAAGGAAAGTCATCTAGAACAAAGTCAAAAAGGGAAAATCCTGTTTTAATCCTAAACAAAGATGACTATGAAAGTCTAGTAGCTAGACTTAAACATGATCTATAGATATCCAGTGATATCAATGTAAAAATATCTTTTGATGATTTACTACAAAGTAGAAAAATAAGGGAGGGACCGAACAGGGTTCTAAAACCTCTCAAACCATAGTAGTTGTTTCCTCACTTCAGTAAGGAAAGAGTTATTCTTCGGAATCAAAAATTACTTTCCTTTTTGGGACTAAAATAAGGAATATAAATAGGTTCGGTTTTGATCACTTTGTAATATTGTATTACAATGCTTTCTCCGGTTGAAGAAAATTCGGAAGACCTGACAGAAGAAGTTTCGGAAATAATCAGCTCTTGTATTACACTGCCTCGTTCAAAAATTCTGTACATGATTTTCTTCATGGCAGAAGGAAAAGAAAGGTATGATGTTGTCTGTCATTTTTTTGTGGAAAATATTGAAAGGACTCTTGAGTCTAGCTACACATATTATGAGAAGAATTTATGGAATCTGTTCCAATTATTGTTCTTTTCCTATCAAGACTACCCTCTCAACGATTTTTGCTCAAAATTTGCTTGAGGGAACAATGGAACTCATTGTAAGAAGAGATCTTCTCAAGGATGATCTTCTTTATGCTAAGACAAGTATCACTGGATACAAAGAATCTATTGCAAAATACAGATGGCCCGAAGACTTTGGAGAGTTGAAAAGAAATTTAGGTTTCTCCAAAGAACAAGAAACAAAGATTGAGATTCTTCTAAAGGAGTTCTCCAGTAAAGCATGCACTGCAAGGATGAGAATAATTCATATTTGAAACTGGGGTACTTTATTTAAATTCCAGTATGAATAAAACTATTATGAATAAAATTATTTGATTAGTAATTTTTCTTGTGATAGTTTTTGATTTACATAGTCTGTGCTTAATTGCTTTTATCCTATTGCTATGTATGTTTATGGGATGTTTGATTTCATTTTTACTACCTTAATATTCGATCTCATATATTGTGAACCCTCATGGTTTGGGTGACTTTTTGATTTAGCGGGATTAAGTTCTAACCCTAGTAGGTAGGCTTTATCAAAGGATTATGAGGGGTTCCAATAGAAACAATATGTGAAAAAGTCACAATATTTTGAATCGGTTTTGGTTTAGCATAAAAGCATATGTGTTTCGACGGTTTTCAACTTTTGCTTGCAATTGTTAAAACCGGTTTTCAACATTTCTCCGGTAAAGGTTGAGGTGTGTTGTTATTCTTTTGTTTATGCATAAGGATGACAACGTGGTGATATTTCGATATCAATTCTCCCTGGATGAAGATGTTATCATATTGGAGAAGTGGATGCGAAATTTGAGGTATCAATCTTGTTAGTTAATTGTTTTCCTGTTTAAGAATAGCCTGAGTTTATATTATATATATTTGTTGCTTTTGCTTAACAAAATTTAGGTTCAATTGATATTTATTCCATGATGTGTGTGTGGATGTGTCTTTCAATTGGTTCTTGTTAATAAAAACTATTATTATCTTGCTTTATTGTGTAGTATCAATCGTTTAGGCTTACAAAAATTTCGGTACAATTGATGTGTGTGTGATTCAATTGGTTCTTGTTAAGAAAAATTATTGTTATCTTGTTTTATTGTATGGTATCAATCGTTTAGGGTTACAAAAATTTCGGTACAATTGATATGTGTGTGATTCAATTGGTTCCGGTTAAGAAAAACTGTTGTTATCTTGATTTTGTATAGTTTCAATGGTTTAGGCTTACAAAATTACGGTGCAATTGCGGTGATTTTAATGTCTATATTGTTTCAATTGCTTCCGGTTGAGGTGAATAATTATGAAAGTTGATTTATGTTGGTTTGTATGAATTATTTATTGCTTAACGAAATAATATGTATACGGGATGAGTTGTTTAGTCCAATTCGATTCTGGATAAGAAACTAAGTTAATTCTGATCTTAGTTTGTCTTATCGAAGTGAAGTTTCGGTTATTCAAGTCTAATCGAATGCCTAAACAAGGAAATGCTAGTTAACTAACCTAGTATTTGGTTTGTTTAAAATTGAAAGGTCTAAGTTTATGGATAATTAGAACCTGATGAGAAAAATGGATTCTATTTTTATTTTGGTCTTATCGAATTAAGTGGTTGTTTTTGAACAATAGGTTTAGCAAAGGAACTAATGTGATTAGTTGTTTTTGGTTTGCTAAACTAAATGGGAAAAATTGTTTCGGGCAATGGTTTCCTTGGTAACATATCAAAATAAGACTACTTGTAGTTTCGGTTTTGATATTGGTTATCAGAACTTGATGTGTGGAACCCTCGTACCTAACTCTACAGGTTTGCAAGTCTATTATGAGATTTGTAAGATTCTTTTCGTGTTGTCCTTTATTTTTTCGTTTCTTTGTCATTTTTGTGAAAAAAGGGGGAGAAATATATGAAGTAAACAAGTGATACTGGCATTGATTTTATATTAATTGGTATCACTAAGGAAAAGAACAATGGTACTTGAATGTTTTATCTAAAAAAAGAGTGAAAGCACAGACTAAGGGGGAGTAACATGTCATATTGATTGGTATAACAAAGACGTGCGGATTGAATATCTACCTATCTTCCTTAGGGGGAGTATTAGCTTTGTTATTATAATGTCAACATCGGCATTTTCAAGGATTGAATGTAAGCAGTTTTACTGTTGTTGAATCTGGAATCAAGTAGAGTATAATGAATTCTTGTAATTTGTTTATCCATATGATGTAAGAGTTTTGTCACTAAAATTGACAAAGGGGGAGATTGTTAGAGCATTGCTCGGTTGAACCCACCAAGCGTTGGTATGTCAAGTTTGGTTGTCATATTTTAGTGAATCAAAACTCATGTTAAGAGTCGCTTGATTATGTACTAGAGTTAAACTTCATATAGGTTAGCTTGCAAGCATTAGGATATGAGACATTACAAGTATTGCGAAGTCTTGAAGATGTGAAGAAGCAAGAAGCTACAACGACAACAATCATCCTTCCACTTGAGGTTAGTGATATTTGACTTGAACTGTTTCATTCCCTAACGTATCTTTCAAGTCGTGCATATTGAAAACATAACTGCGAAGCATATATGAACTCTAGATAGACATAGTATTAGGGAATACAATACGAGGTTCATTGCTTAACCATTAAACTTTGTAGATAAGACTTCACCATAATCATTTGAATGTTATTGTGATTATGTATGGGTATGAGGTGAGGATTTCATCCTAGGGAACAATGCTTACATGTGTTCTAAGGAAGTAAGTTCATAAACTTGTTTGTGGACCGAAAAGGAAATTTCCAGGAGTTATTGGTTTTGTTATTCATTGCATATTTTATGAACAACTAATATGTGTGATAGAGTATAATCGCTCACAACTTGTTGTGTTCTTGGTAGAACTATTCACAAAGTCCTGACTTTTGTATTGGTATAACTTTTATTAGTAAAACCAATCTTAAGTAATCACCGGTGGTATGATCGGATTATGTATGCCTTGGGGAAAGGGAACCGATCCTTGTAAGGGAAAGGGAACCGATCCTAGTAAAGAAAAGAGAACTGATCCTTGTAAGGAGTGTAGTACATCAAGGGGAACCAATCATTGTATGGGGTGCAACAAGGTTTATAGCAGAAAGGGGAACCGATCCTATGGATATGTGCAACACATATAAGTTGGATACCATATATATGTGGGGAACCGATCCTAGTACCTAGTCAACCGAATCTTTGGGAAGCTAGTGTGCATATGCGTAGTACTCACATGGAAGTAGAACCGAAACTTGTTTTGGTGGAACCGTAAACCCATGATTGTGATTGAATGTTGGTTTGATCAATCACATAGTTCTTGAAAGTCAGATGAACCAATTCTAAACTTGTTTGGAAGTGTGGCAAATCGGTTTCAAGGTTATAAGTGTGAAAGAGAACTTACAAAGTAAAGATGTCGACAAACTTTGAACACGTGCTGTGATGTTTATTTCTATAATTGTTCAAAGATATTCCTTTACGTCTAAGGGAAGAGAATCCCAGGATCGAAACATAAGTAAGTTAAGAATATTTTAATTAAGGTTATTAATTTCACTTTGTAGTGAAATTACAAAATTAGTAATGTGCATTTACTGATTATATTTTCCGAGACATTTCGATTGTTATTTTTGGACAAAGCATTTCCAGGAATTATGGAAACCGAATTTGTGATTTAATGAATATATTGAGAACATTTTCGGCTTTGCAAATTCCTTGGTATCCAAACTTCCTTGTATATAAATACACGAAGTTTGCCTTTCTAGCAAACTAATCCTTCGTAACAACATACTTCCTCTTTTGTCTTTGTTACTGGTGTAGCCGCCTATCGGAGAAGAGAATAATATAATTAGGTGAAATCTCTTACGACCGCTCGTTTTAAAGTCTTCTTTGGGATTGAGAAGCTCTAGCGCGACCCGTTGGTGGGAAACTAGATAATTGGGGTTTATCTTTGTTTTCGATTAATTTGATTGACTAACGGTGGTTGAAATCTGATTGCACCTAGTTTGTTTATTATTGGGAATCTTCTCTTCTGATATAAGATTCAATCAAACTAGTTCACAGTTTCGATAGGGATCTTTAGACTGTTGTTAGTTCTAAAGACGATCTTGTGATAATCAATTGTTAACAGACTCCATTCTGTGCGTAATTGATCACAAGAGATTCAAGTGATTGTGTGCAGGTTTTTATTGAAGATTTAAGAAGATTTGAAGACAAAGAAGATATGGAAGATCTGACTTGGGTTTTATAATCTTTGGTGTGCACAATACTTATTTGGGTAAAAGAGGATCCAATTAATAATCGGTTTATCCTTGTGGTAGATTGGATTGATTAATTGAGTAGATCGGCATCAACACGGTTCTTCGGATTAAGGGTGTTGTTGGTTTAATCTTAATCGATTACCTTTGGGTGATTGAACATAAAATAGATCTAGACCCGACGAAGGAGTTTATGTTAAGATAAACAGAAGAGCCTTTGTCCGACTCATATCACTTGTTTGAATAGAGTTGATACCAAACAGATTTCTTGTTCCTTTACTGTTTGGAATACGAACCAAAGGGATTGTTCCAAGTATGTGACTTATTCATAAGTCGGAGGCGTGGGAATACAGACGGAACTAGGTGAACTATAGGGTTAGTTACTTGGTCTCAACTATACGAATTTAAGTGTAATTTTATGTAGCGGGTTAATCCTGAGAGTATTCAATTATGGACTAGGTCCCGGGGTTTTTCTGCATTTGCGGTTTCCTCGTTAACAAAATCTTGATGTGTCATTTACTTTTATTTTCCGCATTATAATTGTTTTATTATAATTAAAGTAAAATACATAAACGTTAATTCCTATTTACTTAATAAACAATCCTATTGTGTTTGGTTAAGTCCGAACCTTTATATCAAGTAAAATACTTCGTTGTTGTATTGTATCGATCTCGTATCCATAGACGATCACACGAAGTGTGAACCGATTAGTTGTATTGTCTCGACTCAGTCCATAGACAATCACTTTCGGAGAAAGGACTTATAGGTAGGAAAAGTTTTAGCTTGAGGTATATTTAGGTACCCTCGCCTTTTCACAATATTTTCCATCAACAGATCGCTACAAACACAGACTTATTAGGTCTTTAATGTGTTTGCCTGCTCTGATACCAATTGAAAATGCGGGGGTCTAACAACCACACCCAACAATTCGTTTGGAAATCTGAGAGGACTTACTCCAATACACTTTCTAGAGAATCAACTAGACAGTCAGACTCAATCTAGAATAGAGTATATCAAAGAGTTTAATATCTCTAACTCTTAATTCAATCCGCAATCAGCAAATAGAAATCTGCGAGCCTGATTGAATATAAGAGGAGTTACTTGAACGGTACCAAAGACCAATGTTCAAGTGTCAATCAATGTAAATCAACAACCAAGGTTGGATATTCTAATTGATTGATCTTAACGCACAACCTGTGATATTTCAATTATAAAACAAAATATAATACGGAAAAGAAATAACACAGACACCAGAATTTTGTTAACGAGGAAACCGCAAATGCAGAATAACCCCGGGACCTAGTCCAGATTGAACACCAAACTGTATTAAGCCGCTACATAAACTAGCCTACTACCAATTAACTTCGGACCGGATTGTAGTTGAACCCTAATCAATCTCACATTGATTCAAGGTAAAGTTGCACTCCTTACGTCTCTGCTCCCATCAGGATATTACGCAGTTGATTCCCTTAGATGATCTCACCAACAACTAAAAGTTGCTACGACCCAAAGTCGAAGACTTGATAGAAAAATTTGTCTCACACAAAAAAGTTTATAGGATTGAATAAATCTGCCTCCCACAGAAATACCCAAGAGTTTTTGTTCCGTCTTTTGATAAATCAAGGTGAACAGGAACCAATTGATAAACCAGACTTATATTCCCGAAGAACAGCTCAGTATTATTAATTACCTCACAATAAACTTAATCGACTAGCGAAACAAGTTATTGTGGAATCACAAACAATGATACGAAGTTTGTTTGTGATTACTTTTTAATCTTGCCTATTGGAGATATAAAATCTCGAGCCAATTATTTCAATTGCACTCAATACGATGGAAACAGCAAGATCACATCACGCAACTACAAAGATAATAGTTGGGTCTGGCTTCACAATCCCAATGAAGTATTCAAGTCGTTAACCTACAGGTCTCGAGAAGAAACCTAAGGTTAAAGGAGAATCGACTCTAGTTATGAAAATAGTAACACACAGGATGTGTGGGGATTAGGTTTCCAGTTGCTAGAGTTCTCCTTTATATAGTTTTTAAATCAGGGTTTGCAAGTTACCTTGGTAACAAAGCATTCAATATTCATCGTTAGATAAAAAACCTGATTCAACCAAGCTAATATCTTTTAACTGTTAGATCGAACTTAACCTGTTACACACAAATTAAATGTACCTCATTTAGGTTTATGTAACCGTACCTAAACGTGTACACCATGTTAGTTCACAAATAGTTAACCGAGGTTAGCCATATGATTACTCTCATATCAACCTTATTCATCTTAACCATAACTAGTTCACATGACTCAAAAGAAACTAGTTAAGAGTTGTTCAATTGTTTAGAAAACGCAATTGAAATCAAATCGGTTTGATTCACTTGAATCAATCATGAACATTATAGCCACGGTTTGCAAATATTGCATTCCTTATGATTTAAATGTTTAAGTTCATGGACTCGACCGATTTGACAAAGTAACCATCTTAAGTATGCGTATGGGTATGCGTACTTAAGCAACTGGTTTTTGAGTTTGTAAAGTTCCCAAACTCAACAAAAAATTTAGGTTAACTTCCGCCAGTATGTGTACGGGTACGCATACTTAAGGTGACTCGTTAAGAGTTTTGCCAAAACCAAACTCAACAGAAATTCTCGGTTTGAGAACTTCCGCCAGTATGCGTACGGGTACGCACACTTAACCTGTCTCCTTCACCAATTTCGTATACACACATATGCATACTCTTGGTTTCCGGTTTATGTAATTATACACTAATGCGGGAACACACTATATATGCTTATATCCAAAAGATGGTTACATCATCAACTCTTTATTTCAATCATTGAAACATTCTTCTATAATGTCAATAGCCGTTTTCACACACTATTAGCATCAAAACAATTTTCAAGATATTAAAATAATCACTATTGAAACCTTCCAAGTCTTACACCAAATGATTGTATCACACAAACCATGCAAGATGTTACTCGGAAATTTTCTCATGATATAAGATGAACTTGGTCGAAGCGAAAGCTTACCAATACATTTTTCGAGAAATATGTAAGCGAGATATACTCAGCTCGAAATCTCAAATGTGTATAGAGAAAACTATATCGTAACACGACTTATGTCTCAATATAGGAGATAGCATAAATAGACTTTCCAAGTGATAGATAAGTTCAAGTATCCACATACCTTTTGCCGAAGAAGTTCCACAAGCTCCCCTTAGTAGTTCTTCGTCTTCAAGAGATGAACGTCAAGAGATTTAAGCTCAACTACGCTATCTATGTCCTAATCCGAGACATCTACAAATAGGCTAGAAATCAAGACTTATAGTTTTGATCACTAACATTGACAAACATGCTTGAAATAGCAACGCATGCGAGTTCGACCGAGCAATTCTCTAACACCTGTGATATCGAAGCACGTGTTGCAGCCATTCTCCCAATTGTATCCATAATATCAGTTGGTCTCGGATTTGGGTCATTGCTTGACAAAATCCCTAAAGAGACTTCTTTGCCAACCGCAACTCCACACTTGAATAAAATATCAGCAAGTACGTCTCGAACAAGATTGTGTCTAAGCTTGAGCCCCACTTCGTTTACGCAGTGCACCACATGGTATCCAAAGGCATCCATAAAATTACCACAGCAAGGGCAAGAGATATTTGCTTCGAAAAGAGGAATGCCCATTCTGTAACATAGAACGACCCTAAATTTCCTCCGTACCATGCACTCATTTAACCCCTCCATAGGTATGGCCATCACATAATCGTGAGAGTGGGCGCTTTTACTGCATTTCCACAGTATCGAATCTCTCTCGGTCATCGTAAACTTCTCAGGTATATCCTTCACCAACGCGTCAAAATATGGTATTTACAGGGTCTTCATAGAATGCAGGGCAGTGACGAGATGTTTAGAAGAGGGTAAACCGCATACCTGTATGTATTGTTGTACAACTTGTTGTGAGATGAGGTTGCTTTCTGGTACTGTTGTGTTGTTTAGAATGGATCTCTGCAAAGTTATTCTGAAGTTTGGAGGCCAAATAACAATAGTGGATAGTATCAGACATGTTATATATGCCGAGGCCACCATGCTTGATCGGCAAGGTAGCGATGCGTTGTTGCAGGGGACCAAATCCGGCACCATCTCCGGTAATTATATGTCTCAAATATTGTAGCAGGTGAGTATTATATCTGACTTGTGCTTGTTGTAGGGCCGGTGGATGGGTTGTGCGCATGGTGAAGTATAGCCTAGACACTCCGCAGCAGTTACGCAACAACAGAATTTGGGGGTCATTTAGCTTCCTAACGGTTTCCATTAAGGTGATTGTTTTTTCCACCCTGTGTTGTATCATCTCGTCACAAAACTTCATGTCCAGATCACGGGGCCTCCGAGTAGCTTAACGACCAACAATTGTCTGCTGATGTTGTGGGGGAAGACACCATCTTCATATCCCCTGGGGTCGGGTGTTGGCCAGAACAATTCAGTTTTTCTGACGTTCAGGTGCAAGCCTCTGAACTTCCCTTCACTTTTTATAATTTGTAGAGCTTTGGAGACTTCTATGATGTCACCCACTACTGTTCTATCATCCAGATACCATGCATGCAGGTCGAGAGTGCATTGGGTTTCTATTTTCTTCACTAATGGATGTAAAGCCAGGGCAAAGAGTAGAGGTCCAAGGGGATCTCCCTGTTATACGCCTTGGCAGGAAGACGAGGTGAAGTTATTGTAAAACAATCATGCAGGTCTAATGTAGCAAAATTCCACCCACTTAGAGATGGATGGACACTGAGAACGCAATTCTCGAATGACAGTTGACCCGTCGACGAGGTTGAAGGCGTTTGAAATTATCTTTTATTACCTTATTTTTCAAGGAAAATCTTTTAGTCTTGCGTTCTGGGAAAACAAATAAGATTGTCAAGTGTGACTACCAAAGACTCACCTAAATTGGCAGTTATACACTACAAACCTATCATTTCCGTTGTAACTAAAAGTATATAATTATCATTGTATTGTACTTTGAAACTTATATATTTTCATGTATGTATAAGTGTAATATCATTCGATATCTCTAATTACTTTAGCTTGTTGAATATTTTAAGTATAACATATATATATAAATTGGTATGCTTCAAAGAAAAAAAATTGGTCGAAGTAAGATATCGAGTTCTAGTACTAAAAGAAAAAAAAAATTGGTCAATATACAAAAGTCATTGCGAAAAGAGATTTATCTATACGAATGTTCCTAAGGTAGATTCCTAAAAAAAAATTTAACCTTTGTCCTCACTTTTTTAAGAGATATAATGATCAGGGAAAGTCTCATAAAATTGGAATAAGTCTCATAAAAATAAAGATCATCAAAACCCCGTTAACAGTAAAAGAATAAAAAAATATTTATTTTGGTTGAGTTTGTTTAGTCAGTTCTTCTTATGGTGATTCCAAATTGTCATACCAAATTAATTTTGATGAATTCCATGTTGTTTTTCTATAAAATCATCAACACATAAAAAAGAATAGGAAAATTTAATTTATATTAGTGAACAAAGTCCAACTCGGAACTATAACAATGGTTGAATTTGCTTCTTCTAGGATCATAAGTCATCAACACATAGAAAAAAAAAAGTAAATTTAATTTATAATAGTGAATAAAGTCTAACTCAGAACTATAACAATGGTTGAATTTGCTTCTTCTTTGGATTGGATGGCTAAGGATCCTCCCTTTTTGGGTTTCCAAGTTTGTCTATGATACATTTTATTTTTTTGATAGTTATGGGAAATTTGAAAAAAAATATATAAAAGAATCGACAACAATAACCGTATCGATATTGAGAATGACTTGTGCCGCTATTTCGCAGTAGCGTGAATAGGAATGACAAACATTCTTTAAACACCACCCATTCTCAAACTGCGCCCATGTATGTTATTCTTCGTGATTTTTAACTTATTATTTGGGACATCTTCTAACTTTTAATTTTCGGGACATCTGCTTACATTCCGACACATATCTCTTCCTACAGAATTAGTTCAATAAATTGACAGGCTTTACAATTTGCAAATTTGGGGCGTCTGAAGAAAGGCATTCGATTCATGAAGGAAAAACTAGTCTTAAGCTTATACCTCTTTAATTTCTATAACTTCAGTATGAACTTCAACTTGAGTTCTATTTATTACTTTGGAAACCATTTAAGGTCTTTGTAACAACCACAACTTAATACAAAACTATCACTCGTTACCTCATGGACGTATAAGAAAGTCGAACCACGTAAACCTTGGCGTCTCTTGATAACTTAGTAGCATTTACATTAGAATTGTGTTTATCGTTATTGTGGATCTTTTCTTGAGCACCTTTTATTACTTAGAATTACCAGTTCAACTGAGATATTATTACTCTGCAGTATTGGATTCTCTAAGCCGTCAATAATACGTAGACTATGGGGAAAATAGTAGTCACAGTTCGGCGCTGGAATACAGGCTCCGTAAGTCTGAGTTTTTATTTTACTTTCTTGCAAATATTCTTCGAAAGAGAGATCTTAGTGTAAGAAGGGTGGATATCACTTTATAGTGATAGGTTCATCTTTTATTTACGTAAGTTCTTTGAGTTCTTAGCCTCAAAATACTTGCAATCACACAGATGTACAAGTTTCTTCGAAAAATGTCTTTAAAAACATTGAAATTTTTGTTTTTACTCGGAGAACCTTTTTTCTGAAAACATATACTTTGGATCTGAGTATATCTGAACACAGGGGAATCTCAGTAAAAGTTTAAGGAGAACAAACTTTAAAAAATATTTAATAACTTTGAATATTTAAAAGATCTGACACCGTTTTCAAAGTATTTGTCAACATTTATTGTTGTTTTTTCACCTAGGTGTCATTCAAGAGTTAAAACTCACCTTTCTAAACCTTATAAAAGCTGATTTCAGAAAAGCGACTTAGTCATTTTTTGTTTCTAAGTGAAAAAGCGGGGGTATAACAACCACACCCAACAATTCGTTTGGCAATCTGAATAGACAAACTCCAATATACTTTCAAGAGAGTCAACTAGACAGTTAGACTCAATCTAGAGAAAAGTATATCAAAGAGTTTTGTGTCTCTATCTCTCAATTCAATCTGCAATCAGCAAATAAGAATTTGCGCCCGATTGAATATAAGAGAAATAACTTGAACGGTACCAAATACCAATGGTCAAGGATCAATCAATTTCAATCAACAACCAAAGGTTGGATTTCCCAATTGATCGATTCAACACACAACCTGTGATATTTCAATTATATAACAAAATATAATGCAGACAAGAAATAACGCAGACACCAGAAGTTTTGTTAACGAGGAAACCTCAAATGCAGAAAAACCCCGGGACCTAGTCCAGATTTAAACACCACACTGTATTAAGCCGCTACAGACACTAGCCTACTACCAATGAACTTCGGACTGCATTGTAGTTGAATCCTAATCAATTTCACACTGATTCAAGGTACAGTTGCGCTCATTACGTCTCAAATCCTAGCAGGATACTACACACTTGATTCCCTTAGCTGATCTCACCCACAACTATGAGTTGCTACGACCCAAAGTCAAAGACTTGATAAACAAATTTGTCTCGCACAGAAAAGTCTATAGGAATAGATAAATCTGTCTCCCACAGAAATGCCTACAAATTTTGTTTCTTCTTTTGATATATCAAGGTGAACATGAACCAATTGATATACCATACTTATATTCCCGAAGAACAGCCTAGAAATATCAATCATCTCACAATAATCTTAATCGTATGGTAGTGAAACAAGATATTGTGGAATCACAAACGATGAGACGAAGATGTTTGTGATTACTTTTTATATTGCCTGTCGGAGATTAAATCTCGAGACAATCTTAAAAAGAACATACTCAAACACGATAGAAACAACAAGATCAGATCATGCAACTAGAGAGAAAATAGTTGGGTCTGGATACACAATCTCAATGAAGTCTTCAAGTCGTTAACCTACAGGATTTCGTGAAAAAACTAAGGTTAAAGGAGAATCGACTCTAGCTTATGCAACTAGTATCATACAGGAGGTGTGGAGATTATGTTTCCCAGTTGCTAGAGTTCTCCTTTATATAGTTTTCAAATCAGGGTTGCAATCTAAGTTACCTTGGTAATAAAGCATTCAATATTCACCATTAGATGAAAACCTGATTAGTTTCAAGCTAATATCTTTCAAACGTTAGATCGAACTTAGCTTGTTACACACAAATGAAATGCACCTTCATTTAGGTTTATGTAGCCGTACCTAAACGTGTACACCATGTTGGCTCAACAATAGTTAACCAAGGTCCACATGAACACTCTTATGTCAACCTTATTCATCTTAACCATAACTAGTTCAAATGACTCAAGTGAAACTAGTTAAAGAGTTGTTCAATTGCTATATTCTCATAGAAGTATATAAGAACACAATTGAAGGAAAATCAGTTTGATTCACTTGAATCAATTCATGAACATTATATCCACGGTTTGCAAAAAATGCATTCCTCATTATATAAATGTATTAGTTCATGTACTAAACCGATTTTAGAACTTTAACCTTCAAGTATGCGAACAGGTACGCATACTTGAAATACTCGGACTGAAATTGAGTTTCGCCAGTACGCGAACAGGTACGCATACCACCAATCCCAACAGAAAATCTCGTACATGAACCTTTCGCCAGTACGCATACTTAGGTTCCCGGATTTCTCAAACCAACAGGTACGCATACGGGTACGCATACTATTGTTCCCGGACATGGATTACATATGTGCAATATTACACAATATGTCACAATCCAATAATGGTTCAATGTTCTAAACTCTTATTTCAATCATTGAAACTTTCTTAGAGGATGACAATAGTCGTTTTCATACACTATTAGCATCAAAGCAATTTTCAAGTTATTGAAATAATCATAACGAAACATTCCAAGTCTACACCAAATTGTTGTATTACACAAACCATGTAAGATGTTACTCGGAAATTTTCACATGATCATCTTTTGACTTTTCGTCAAGAATATAAGATAAACTTGGTCGAAGCGAAAGCTTGCCAACACATATTCCGAGAAATATGCAAGCGAGTTAAACTCAGCTCGTAATCTCAAATGTGTATAATCGAAAACTATATTGTAACACGACTTATGTCTCAATATAGGAGATAGAGTAGAAATAGACTTTCCAAGTGATAGATGAGTTCCAGTCTCCACATACCTTTTTGTTGATGAAGTTCCACAATCTCTCCTTAGTAGTTCTTCGTTTTTAATGATGAACGTCGTGAATTCTAATACTCAACTACACAAGCTATCCTAGTCCGAGACATCTATAAGTATACTAGAAATCAAGACTTATAGTTTTGATGACTAACATTGACAAACAAGCTTGAGATAGCAACCTTGCGAGTTCGACAGAGCGGTGCTCTAACACTAAGCATTAACTGCTACTTTAACAAAGGCACAAAGTAGCGGACCTTATTGTTTTACTTTGTGTTTTCAGAATAAAAGGTGGAAGGTATGCAGAAACCAAGTGATGTACCATCAAGCTTCAAACCTGCAGTTACCATAGGAAGGTCCCAGAATCGGTCACGCATGAACCAATGGAACGAACCAGAAGATGGGAAAAGTGAGATAGCAAGAAGAACGGCGGCCAACCGACCTCCTATCCGAGATGAAGGGATGGGGAAAATATCAGGGGTCCAACCGCTTTATCGCATGTCGTTACCGGAGCCTACTCTTGTTACGCGGTCTCCTGCATCTAACATAGGATTGCCTAATACCTTAGATAATACCAAAAGAGATTTGGTAAACCTAACACCGATACTAATTGACCCTGATGATCCAATCATTAAAGAAGAATTTGAAGATTCAAAGGACCCGTCTGATAGCACTCCTCAAGGTGGTGGAGCTCCTAACGAAGAGCAAATGGAAGCGCAAGTTGCGGCTTTGCTTCTACGCAACAAGGAGCATGAAGATGCGGTGTACATAATGGCTCGGGAAAATCAGAATCTGAAAGACCTTTTGGAAGTGCAGATCGAAGGCTCCCAGGAAAGCCTCCTTTACTGGGGCGGGATAATGAAGCTATCTCCGGAAATAGAAGGGGTGGTCCCGTCCTGCCAAAGACCAATCCACCAATAGAAGGAAGAAGGACATTGTGTAAGCCCAATGATATTGATCCCAGCTACAAGCCATGAAAATCCTACTACGATGACACATTATCCATAGGCGACAGTAAAGTGGAGATGGTCATGGAGCAAATGGAAAAAATGCGAAAAGAAATACAAGGATTGAAGATCGAACATGCGGGGGCAAGATTAGAGGAGGTGTTACAGGAGGCGGCTACATCTTCGCAGTTTTTTTTAGAGCACTGTGAAAAAGCGGGTTCTAAAAACCACACCCAATATTTCACTTAGCAATCTGTATGGACAAACTCCGATATACTTTCAAGATAATCAACTAGACAATGAGACTCAATCTTTAGAAGAGTATATCATTGAGTTTATATCTCAATTTCTCAATTCAATCTGCAATCAAACAAATAGGAATTTCCGAGCCCGATTGAATAAGAGAAATAACTTGGACGGTATCACAAACCAATATCCAAGTGTCAATCAATTCAATTAAAAACCCAAAGGCCGGATTCAAGAACTGATTGATCTTAACCCGCCACCTGTAATATTTCAATTATATAAAACAAATATAATGCGGAAAAGAAATAACTCAGACACCGAAAATTTTATTAACGAGGAAACCGCAAATACAGAAAACCCAGGGACCTAGTCCAGCTTTGAACACCACACTGTATTAAGCCACTACAGACACTCGCTTACTACGAATGAACTTTGGAATGGAATGTAGCTGAGCCCTAATCAATCTCACACTGATCAAGGTACAGTTGCGCTCCTTACGTCTCTGAACCCAGCAGGATTCTACGCACTTGATTCCCTTAGATGATCTCACCCACAACTAAGAGTTGCCACGACCCAAAGTCGAAGACTTGATAAATAAATCTGTCTTACACAGAAAAGTCTGTTGAGATAGATAAATCTGTCTCCCACAGAAATACCTATAAGTTTTGTTCCGTCTTTTGATAAATTAAGGTGCACAAGAACCAATTGATAAACCGGACTTATATTCTCAAAAACATCCTAGCATTATCAATCACCTCACAATATTCTTAATCGTATGGAAACGAAACAAGATATTGTGGAATCACAAACGATGAGACGAAGATGTTTGTGACTACTTTTTATCTTGCATATCGGAGATTAAATCTCGAGTAAATCTTAGAGAAGATAGTACTCAATACGATAGAAACCGACAAGATCAGAACACGCAAATACATAGAAAATAGTTGGGTCTGGCTTCACAATGTTATTTTGCTTAATCGACTTTCTGGTGAGATTGAGACTGCACAGGTACACTTGTGTTGGTTAAGCTTTTGGTTTCCACGGCTTCCTTTGTATTCCGGAATATACTTGTGAATGTATACTTCATCGATTCTTAAGAATGTCACAATTGCTTTCATTTACATTACGTATTAAACTGTTGTATCCCCTACTGAGTTGTGGCTCACTCCTTTTGGTTTTGTTTTCCATAGAGTAGTAAGCAAGGTTGAGGCAGTAAGCTTGGGAGGAGCTTACGTCATGAAGCGTTTGGGCAAAAGTTTGTTATTTTTGCTTGTACCTCTTATATGTATATCACGGGGCTCCTGGTGTAGTTGGATCTATATCTATCTGTCTGTTTTCTTGTATTTTACAAATACTACCCATATGTTGATGTGTGTATGTTGTTCTTCATTTGTGTCAAAATGATATTTTGTGTATAGTTTGTGAATGGCGGTTGCTGACGTAGTTGGATTTGCGCAGTCTATCTAATTTCTTGTCATTTGAAAATATTGCCCATATATATGCTTCGTATCGGTACTGTGTTTCATTTGCGCTAGTCTGGTTAAGCCATGTATGCATAAAACAGAGAACTCCTAGTTTTGGTATTTAGTTGGTCATTTTATATGCAACTTCTTTTTTTTCCAGTACTTTAGTGTAAAGTTTGTGAATCTATTTTTTTATCACTTTGAAATACATAATTACATACTTAATGGTTTAAATGAGTATAGTTTCTGCTGCCAATGAAAGTATTTCTTCCAGTTGAGATTAAATTTTGAAAAGTCTCCTATATGCATTTGTTGAGTTTCTATTGGTATATGCTCATTTAATCTAAGCTAGAATTTTTATACTAAGAAGCTATATGTGTACCTGCATTGTTATCGAACTTTGGTTGTTATACCGTTGATTACTCTTTTGTCATTTAAGTCTGCATTTCATAATAGGTTTCATCCCTCTTTGAATTTAATTAATTTTTAAACTTTGTTGTGTATTAAATGAGTTTTCGCAAAATGATGTCATAAGGCTTAAAGTAAGAAATAACGATTATTAATCAATGTTTAAAGTAATGTCTTTATATGGGAAAATGTATTTAATGGCATTAATGATTTTAAACATGTTATGGGACGTGACTTTGGTGTTGTTCGTCAAGAGATTCACAGATACTCTCTTGGGTTTATTTTAGTGACCATGTGAATTTGAATTTATATTCCTTTAGTTTATCCATTTGGAATCCAAAAATAAGGAAATGTTTTTCTCCCTTGTTGTCAAGCTGTGGGCAGCAAATTGAATATCCATTCATCTGTCTTAAGTAATGTCGTAGACTTCTTATTATTACCTTGGCAAGCTAGTCCAGGATCGGAATGATGAAAACTTGTGTTTTTTTCGTGCAGGTCATATATATTTATGGAAAGCTTTAACCCCCAGGTGTAAGCTTTCTAACCCTCGAATGCATCTTTTATATTAATTATTGAGTATGCATATAAGTCTATTTATACTTTGGATATATAAAATAGCCAGTACACAAAGAGTTGCATGTATCTCGTAAGTTTGCATGTATTCAAACTTGCACAAATCTGTTTGTTCTTGGGTTTCTCATGATCTTTATTCAAGTACTATGTAGTCGTAGTACCCTTCATATTTATGTCATCATAACACTGGAATAGTAACACCTTTAATCTATGGAACTTATCTTTTTTTCTTGCTTTCAGTGATGGTCATATCTCTCCTGATTTACTTACTTTCCTCTGATTTTGTTTAGATGGGAAGTTCACTCAACAAGGCTATATTTCGCTAGCATGAACAAGTAGGATTGATCAGCTGGGTGCAAAAAGTAAAGAAGAGAGGTTTGAGAGAAACAACTGTAAATGGCTCAACTCAAGATGGTTACACAGGAAGGTCTCTGGAGTGATGGTGTTATTCTATTTCAGTGTAGGTAATATTTTGATACTCATATCTGCTTGATAGTATTTCAATATTCATGCTTGCTTACTTTAGATGCGTTTTGAAAGCTGGTAAAACCAGTTGTAAGAATGTTGTTAATTACGTGCAATTGCAACATATTTAACTTTTTTTTTTGTTTAAGAGCATTGTAGTGTAATGGAGGAGCAATATGATTTGGTTCTTAGGGAGTAGACATCTCTTTGCAGGTGCAATTCAACAAGGTATGTGCATCACTAGTGTGACTATTAAAGTCTTATTCTCCGACGCATAAAATTTATAGAGCCAAATAGGATTTGCTTCTTAGGGAGCAGACATCTCTTTGGAGTTGCAGAGAGTTTCTCTCTGTTTTTCTCTCATATAAAGATAATGTTAATTGCTTCAGTAGATAGCCTCAGTATGTGTTCTCCTCGAGATTGCATGTACAATGTCATTTTTTCTTTTTTTTTGTATCTTTCTTATCATATTTAATAATAGTTGGAACTCTTAAGATGTGTGTATAATGATAGACTATCCTGATCAAACAAATGACTGGCCGTTAAAGCAATGGTAAAAACAAAAGGCTTTGAGATTTAATGAGTATGATAAATTCTGCAGGTAATATCCAATTTTGTCAATGGCTGTTCAACGCTTGTGTCAATATAGCTGGATTGCAGTTGATGCCGATATTAGAAGAACCTTTGAACATCCCTGGTCATTAGTATGTGGATTCTTTTGAAAGGTAAGGAGTATGTCTCACCCATACATATGTTTTCATGAAGTTATAAGAGCTTGTTAGCTTGTCTTTTTATGTTGGTTCTATTGATTTGGAAACTTTTTTTGCTGCAGGTACTCTATTATTAAGTGTGGGCTTAGTTCATCATCGGTGAGGGGAGTTTACCATTTTGCCGGTGAATTGCGCTTGTCTTTAAGCTTAAATATATTGTTCTGAACTCATGATTTAACTTTAAACTTAATTAATACAATGAATTCTAAATGGAAATTTTGTTTTGAATATATAAGTGAAAAATTCATTTTAGCTTCAATGAGTCGATTTTGTTTTATTTCAATATGATTTGAGTTGATTTTGAAGTCTCATTTGAGTTCCATTCAGATTATTTCAGCCCAGACAGATTCGGTCAGGCCAGACAGCCAATCTGAATCAATTTTTTTTATATATATTAAGATTTATATCTACGACTGGCTGGGATCCGTCATAACCTATTTACCGTTAACATCGGTCGTTCATATAATATTTTCAGCGATCCGCACAACCACGTCACAGATGAAAAAGACGCTCAAACATTGACGCTTTCCCCGACCGCCAAAGCAAGTCATTTAACTCGTATCTATGACTTGCTTTGACGGTCGCGAAACTTGTATTTTCCACTAGTGATGTGCAACAAATACAAGTTAGACACCATATATATGTGGGAACCGATCCTAGTACCTAGTCAACCAAGTTTTGGTAACTAGCGTGACTAATTCTAGTACCCACATGGAGGTAGAACCGAAACTTGTTTTGGTAGAACCGTGAAACCCATGTTTAGTGATTTGATAGGATAATCAATGACATAGTTCTTGGAAGTCAGATGAACCAATTCTAAACTCGTTTTGGAAGTGTGGCAAATCGATTCCAAGATAGTAAATATGAAAAAGGATTTACGAAGTAAAGATGTCGACATACTTTGAACATGTAAAGTAACTCTTATCTTTTATTGTTCAAAGGTATTCCTTAATAGCTAAAGGAGAATCCCGAATCGAAATAAATTGAGAATCTTTTAATTAAGGTTTTTAGTTTTGTATACTTTTAATATCCATCAATTAAAATGCATATCTTTAGAAAATAAAAATTGGTATTGTGCATTTACTAATTGGAGATTTTCTAATGAGATTTCGGTGAATATTTGGAAAAAGCATTTCCAGGAATTATGGAAACCGAATTTGGAAATATATTGCATATCTTGAGAATATTTTCGGTTTTGGAAATTCCTTGGTGTCCAAACTTCCTTGGTCTATAAATATTGAAGTTTACATTTCAAGCAAACTAATCCTCAGAGCCATCAAAACTATCTAGTTGTGTTGTTACTGGTGGAACCGCCTATTTGGAGAGGAAAGTAACCTAATTAGGCGAAATCTCTTACGCCGCTCAGTTTAAATACTTCTTTGGGATTGAGAAGATCTATTAGTACCGTTGGTGGGAAACTAGATAATTGCAGTTTATTATTAGTTTTCGGTTGATTTGATTGACTAACGGTTGTTGAACTTTGATTGCGCCTAGTTTGTTTATGCTTGAGAATCTTCTCTTCTGATATAAAATTCACTCAAACTAGATCGAAGTTTCGACATGGATATTTAGTCTGTTTTTAGATCTAAAGACGTCTTGTGATAATCCATTGTTAACAGACTCCGTTCTGTGAGTGATTGATCACAAGAGATTCAAGTTGATCGTGTGCAGGTTTTATTGAATATCAAAGAAGATTTGAAGACAAAGAAGATATTTAGGTTCATAATATTTGGTGTGCACAATACTTGTTTCGGCTGGAAAAGGATCCAACTATAATCGGTTTATCTTTGTGATAGATTTGATTGATTAGTTGAGTAGATCGGCATCAATACAATTCTTTGTGATTCAAAGTATTGATTGCAAAATCTTAACAATTACTTTGGTAGTTGTTGATAATATAGATCTAAGGACCTGACAAAGGAGTTTATTGGGATAAACGGAAGAGACTTTTGTCGAACTCATATCACTTGGTTGAAAAGAGTTGTTACCGAACAGATTTGTGTTCCTTTACTGTTTGGAATACGAACCAAAGGAATTGTTCCAAGTGCGTGACTTATTAACAAGTTGGAGGCGCATGGATACAGACGGAACTAAGTGAACTATAGGTTTAGTTGCTTGGTCTCAACTATATGAAGTTGGTTTAGATTTTGTATAGCGGCTTAATCCTGAGAGTATTCAATTATGGACAAGGTCCCGGAGTTTTTCTGCATTCGCGGTTTCCCCGTTAACAGAATCTTGTTGTGCCATTTACTTTTAAATTCCTCATTATAATTGTTTTATTATAATTAAAGTAAATTGCACTTTGTACGTTAACAGGGCACTTGATATTGATCCCATTGGTTTTGGTTATTTCCGTACCTTTTATCAAGTGATCACTTTGTTGTTGTATTGTCTCGATTCCATATCCATAGACAATCACACAAAGTGTATTGGTTTTCTCCACTTTCCTTTGATATTTAATTCACGAGTTAGGCCAGTTCAGACTAACCCTATATCAAGTGGGCACTGTGTTGAAATATTCCTTGAGTGATTGTATCTCCAAGAGGTTTATACACAGTGGGTCTTGTATAGGTTGTGATCAAAATAAAAGATTGTGGTGTATTTGGGTACCCTCGTCTGTTCACTTACCAACACATATTTCGATAAATATGTAAGCGAGTTAAACTCAGCTCGAAATATCAAATGTGTATAAATCGAACACTATATAGTTATACGACTTTTGTCTCGAATAAGAGATGGAGTAGAAATAGACTTTCCGAGTGATAAATGAGTTTCAGTCTCCACATACCTTTTGTTGATGAAGTTCCACAAGCTCTCTTAGTAGTTCTTCGTCTTCAATCGATGAACGACGTGAAGTCTAAAGCTCAACTACACAATCTATCCTAGTCCGAGACATCGCTATAAGTAGACTAGAAATCAAGACTTATAGTTTTGATCACTAAATTTGACAAACAAGCTTGAGATAGCAACGCTTGCGAGTTCGACCGAGCAGTGCAGTTTAGTGATCAAAACTATAAGTCTTGATTTCTAGTCTACTTATAGTGATGTATCGGACTAGGATAGATTGTGTAGTTGAGCTTTATACTTCAAGGCGTTCATCAATTGAAGATGAAGAACTACTAAGGGGAGCTTGAGGAACTTCATCAATAAAAGTTATCTGGAGATTTGAACACATCTATCACTCAGAAGTCCGTTCTATTTTATCTCCTATTGAGACAAAAGTCGTATAACTATATAGACTTTACCTTATACACATTTGATATTTCAGGTTGAGTTTAACTCGCTTATACCTTTCTCGAAATATGTGTTGGAAAGTTTTTTGCTTTAACTACGTTCATCATTATTCTTGACGAAAGTCAAAAGATGATCATGTGAAAATAATTCGGTAACATATTACATGATTTGTGTGAGACAGTCTCTTGAAGTAGACTCGGAATGTTTCATATTGATCATTCGATCACTTGAAAATTGCTTATAAGCTAATAGTTTGTGTGAGAAATCTATCGTCGTCTTCTAAGAATGTTTCAATGATTGAAATGAGAGTTAAGAGCTAAAACACGTGTTTGTATACGTTACGGTTTCTGTATTTAGTGTACGAATTGTTTTGACGGAATTCAATACCGGAAGTTTGCATACTCGTTCGCAAACTTATTCAACTGTTTAAGTCAGGGTACTTAAGTTTGCATACCCGTTCGCAAACTGATTTCACTATTGAAGTACGGGAACCAAGTTTGCGTACCCATTCGCAAACGGTTTAAACTGAGTTCGGTCCGGAGCTGAAGTTTGCGTTTGCAAACTGTCGATCGGCTTGTGACCAATGTCCCGAACTTAAGTTCGCGTACCCGTTTGCAAACTTAAGTGGTTAAAGTTCTTAAATCGGTTAAGTATGATTTAACACTCATGAACAGATACATTTATATATTAAGGAATGCAATCTTTGCAAATCGTGGCTAAATTGTTCTTGAGCTGATTCTTTTGAATCAATCCGATTTTGTTTCAACTGTGTCTTATATACTTCGATGAGAATATAAACAATTGAACAACCAACACAATTAGATTCATTTGATTATCAATTGATCTAAAAGTGTTAAGATGAACATGGTTAAGAGAAAAGTGTTTATATGGCTAACTTCGGTTAACTTAGTTATTGAGCCAACTCAATATACACGTTTAGGTACGGTTACCCATATCTAAATGAAAGTATATTTCATTTGTGTGTAACAAGCTAAGACCATCTAACGGTGGAAAGATATTAGCTTGAATCTTAAATCAGGTTTCATCTAACGGTGAATATTGATTGCTTTGTTCCAAAGTTATCAAACCCTGATTTGAAGACTATATAAGGGAGAACTCTAGAAACTGAGAAACTAATCCCCGTACTTCTTGTGTGATACTAGTTGCGTCTAAAGTCGATTCTCCTTTAACCTAGGTTTTTCCTAAAACCATTATAAGCTAACGACTTAAAGACTTCATCGGGATTTTGAAGCCAGACCCAACTATTTTCTCTGTAGGTGCGCGTTCTGATCTTACTTTGTTCTATCGTATTGATTACTATCTTCTCTAATATTTGCTCGAGATTTATCTCCGATAGGTAAGATATAAAAAGTAATCAAAAAGCTCTTTGTCTCATTCTTTGTGATTCCACAATAACTTGTTCTACTGTCATATAGTTAAGTTATTGTGAGGTGATTGATATTTCTAGGCTGTTCTTCGGGAATATAAGACCAGATTATCAATTGGTTCCTGTTCACCTTGATTTATCAAAAGACAGAACAAAAACTTCGTAGGTATTTCCGTGGGAAACAAATTTATCAGTTAGAGTTTAAAAGATATCGACATATTTATTTTATCATTAGTTAGAAAAAAAATTCCGTCGGTGATCTTTTTGATCTCTTTTTTGAAAAAGATCTTATCAACTTAATTAGGTTAGATATTAGTTAGGATCTCGGCTGCCTTTGTTAGTTTTTATTTGAATAAAAATGTAAAGAAAATAAAATAATAATAAATAATTGAAGGCTGTGTTTGAACACCAATAAGATTGGTTTGTTTTGTGCACACTCTTTAAAAGAACACAAAATTGGTCAAAAAGACCAAAAACAAAAATTCCTGGGTGAAATAGATTTCTAGGTTTTGATACTGTTTATATGGAAAGTAATAAAAAAAATAATGTTTAAATAACCATTTTGGATATTTCATCCAGGAGAAAAAAAAGGTTCTACCTAAATTAACCCTTTTACCTTTCATGAATCTGATGATGGTGGTTCGAACTGTGGATATGACTGAGATGGGTATGAATTTGATGAATCAGTAGAAGTTAGGGAAGAAACAGAGCTGCTGATGCTAATTTTCATCGATGAGTTCGATGGGTTTCTGAAACTGACGAGAAATGGAATGAGACGTAAGTATGCGTTTGATTATGTGATGGGTATCAAGTTGAATTCAAAAATTAGGGTTTTTTGTCCCCGAATTGAATTAGGGTTCTCTGTAAATGAATCTGGCAGAGTAGGAGTTGCTCCAGTTGGTGGTTAAATCGAAGAAGAATTTGTTGATGGTGAAATTGATAGAGAGGGGTTGAAAAAGAATCAAGAAGAATACAGGGTTTGAGTAGTATTGAGATGATTGTGCCGGTGATACGAGAAGAAGAAGAAGAAGTGATGACAGTCGATTTGAGAGAAGATGATGAATTTGAAGTTCAGTGCTGAGATGAGAAGATGGATTCGAGTACTAGGTATTATAGAGTGATCGTTGCATCAAGGCGCGGTTGCAGTTTAGCATGGTGGTTTTCAGTTGGTGATTGAGTTGTAGTTCAGGTGCAGATGCAGTTAAGCAATTAAGAGTTGATGTTGTTGTACCTGTGTGTTGTTGTTGTCTAAATGGAACTGAGTTACTGGGATGAATGAGGTGGCCTGAACAAGTAATGAAACTGATTTTGTTGCTTTTTGGTGCTTTGAATGATAAATGGAGTGATGGATGCAACTGAAATCGGGTTCTTGAAGGTTGTATTTGCCAGTGATATTGGTTAAATTCAGTTCAGAAACATGTAGTGTTGTTGTTGGTGGAATAAGAAGCTGGTGGTACTGGTCTTGCAATTGACTGAGAATTGGTGATGAGTAAATGAGATTCAAAGAGGAGATGACAGAGCTGCTGGAGTTGGTTTGATGGAAGAGAAGCTGGTACTGTTAATGTTTTTGGCCTGAGGTGGTGGTAGTAGAATGACGGAGTTACATGAGTCAAGGTGGAAGTGTTGGTGCTTACTGGTAGATGGAGGAAATATGTTAGAGCTGCAGCAAATGAGATTGCAATGGTGCCTGCGTGTGTCTGTGTGGGAATTGCAGGAGATGGCTGAGTAGAAGTGGGTGTTTACAGTTTGCAAGTGGAGAATGTGCCGACGGCTGCAAGCTAACGGATAACTGGTGGTGATTTTCTTATGATCAAGGAGAAGGTTACATGTTATGATGTTTACATGTTTTAAAATGAAATATGGCATGAGTGTATGAACAACAGGTAGATGGAGATAACGAATGGGTATTGTTGAGTTGCAGTTGTGAAAGGAGAAGGTTACATGTTATGATGTTTGTGCTTGATGGAGCAAATAGGTTGAGGTGCAGGTGATGATTGAACGTAAAATGAAAATATGTTTTGAATGTTGTTATTATTGAAAAGTTGTACTGAAGTTGTAAGCGTCGGCATATGGATCAGTTTTCTTTATTTATTCAACTGAATAATAACATTAGCTCTATTCATATACTTCTTGCAGATGCTTTGAATTTTCAAATTCTTTCTATGGTTATGCATTCTACTGACTCATGTTTAGCATAAGTTTTTATGCTAAAACTTGAATGAGTTCAGGAACAATACAGATTAAACCAGGATGAAACTGGTTTCATCCTGCATATTCTGAAAAAAATAGATTTTTTGGCCAGGGTGAAACTGGTTTCATCCTGCATATTTTGAAGAAAAAAAAACATACCCATCCTGCACAAACTCACAAAAACTTTTTTGCCAAGATGCAACCAGTTTCATCATGTATATTCTGGCAAAAAAATACCTGCATATTTTGAGACAAGATCATTTGAAATTATTGACAACTGGAAATATATGCTAGTTTAAGTAACAACGTTTCATATTTAATTGACTTGCAATTAAGAAACATTGTATCCATATACGAATCTTGATTTATAAATCTATGCAAAGAAAGTTTTACAAGCAAAAAACTTAAGTTTAAACTACATCAATAGGCTTTTGCAGAGACCTATTTACTAAACAACCTAATGCAATCAAAGATTTTAGTTATCATTCAACTTCCAGCAACTGCATACGTTATAAACTTCATTTATTTTCCCTTTTCTCCAATTTTTTTACATCCATTTCGCTAGCCACGTTCACATCATGCATACTGCTTCTACTTTATTCACCATCCACGTTTACTTCATGCCTATTCTTGGCTCTTAATTCAACAATCGGCTTGCTATTGCTTCCTGCAACAATTTATATAGAAACATTATGGTTTAAATTAAACACGAGCGGTAACCAACAAGTATCAAACAATTATCTTTTTAGCCTCTTTCAAGAATGGTTTATTTGGTTGGTTATCCAAGCAACATGAACTCCCCTTAAACATGTCCAACAATTAAGCATAGCACATACAAAAACTACTGCAAAAAAATACTTCATAACTTATAGAAGTGTGGGTGAGATAAAATGTATACTCGGCTACCAGAAAATACTTACTTTCACTAAGTTAGAACTTATAACAGAACCACAAATTGGAGTTTATATATAATATATGATGAAACTGATTTCAACGTGTAATAATATAGGATATAAAAAGGTTTGTTTCAATGAATATACACGATGAAACTAGTTTCATCCTTGTTTAAACTTAGATGAAAACAATTTCAGCTCAACCCAAAACAGGATGAAACCAGTTTCATCCAGACCAAATTCAGTTAATCTCAAACTAGTTTTTACATAGGTTAAACGTATATGAAACCAGTTTCATCCTTGTTTAAACTTGGATGAAAACAATTTCAGTTCAACCGAAAACAGGATGAAACCAGTTTCATCCAAACCTAATTCAGTTAATCTCAAACTAGTTTTTACATAGGTTAAACGTAGATGAAACTAGTTTCATCCAAACCGAATACAGTCAATTTTACACTAGATTTTACAAAAGTTAAACCTAGATGAAACCTGTTTCATCCAAACCGAATTCAGTCAATTTCAAACTAGATTTTACAGAGCTTAAACCTAGATGGAACCATTTTAATCTAACCAAATTCAATCAATTAAAAATAGGGTGAAACCAAGTTCTTCCCAGTTTTAAAGCTAGACGAAATCGTATCCACCCCAATTGAGTACATGATGAACCCATTTCCAATACCAATTAAGATAAACATATAAACATTTGTTAAAACAAGTGCAAATACTTATAATTACAACATTACATTCACGTCTCATATTTATAAACAAATTTGTAACATATGCACCAAATTTTCTAACCAAGATTAAACTATTTTGTATGTAATCAAAGACAATTAGGGTCTGAAGCTTACCAATTTGAGCATATATTTCAATTAACACAAAATCCTGATTTTCACAAATTGTGAATTTGAGAAATTTGAATTAGGGCATCATAAATTTCTTCATGGACGGTGGTGGTGGTGGCGGCGTTCATGACGGTGTTGGATATAAACGATGTTGTCGATGACGTTGGTGTTTTCAGGTAGTAGAGATAGTGGTGGTGGTGTCGATGTTGATGGTGGAGAAAGTTGATATCTTTCGATGGCGGTATTGATGTTTCTGGTAGTGAAGATGGGATTAATGGTGTCTTCAATTTCAACTACAAAGCTTACCAATTTAAGCAGAAGGAGAAGAAACCGTTTCAATGGTTGTGAAGGAGAAACACAAAAGGAAGAGGAAGAGAGACGATGGAAAAAAAAGAAAAAACGGTAATCGGATCAGTTTCAATTAAAAAGTTCCACCGTCCATTTGGCCCGGACGAAATCTCTACCCGTCCTTTTAGCCCAAAAATAATACACTTTTGGCTAAATAGCCTATTTTCTTTAAAAAAAGGAAAAGAAAAAGTGTGCACAAAATTGGACTCAAATTGAGCAAAAGGTTTCAGAGGAAGAGGAGAGAGAAAGAGGGAGAGTGAATAAAGGAAAAAGTTAGCCCGGGTGATACTAGTTGTTAAAACAGCAGAAACTTCTTCCCACTTTCAAATTACCCCCAGAATATGAGAGGATTAGGGTTTCAGAAGGACTTGAAATTTTCATGGAAATCCATCTATCCTATGCTAATTTCCTGTATCTTTGTTATCATCTCCCAATTATCACTCACCCTAATACCTCACTCCTTCAGTTCTTCCCCTCTTCTTCTTCAACTCTGCTTCTCAGGTTCTCTTCTACTTCTTCAACTCAACTCTCTCTAATTCTTTTTGAGTAAATTCAACTTCTTTCCTCAAATTTGAACCTAATTATCATGTTATTGGCTTATTGCAGTTGCTCTTCTCCTGATTATTACTGTTCTTTGTCGAATTCCAAAGCGCCTTCTCAAAATTTATGCATCAGCTCCAGCTTTCGTCTTCTTCAATATCTTCTTCATGTGGATCGTTCATAACTTAGTGATTCGAACATCTGTTTCTCTAGTAACGACTATTGTATTAAATGCTGAATGTGCTTTACTCTTGTTTGGGTTTCATAGGTTAGCTCAAAATGCATATGACACCTTTTTATAGTTGCAAAATCCAAAATGTGATGTTAGGTTAATGTGACATGTTGGATTGCTTACATTGAGTTGCATTTGTCACTGACATATGAGTCATTCTTAAATTTGGTTATGATTTTGTTGGCAGTATTCTTTACAGTGATCCTGGTTGGGTTATAAATGAAGATTCAACTTCAGACCAGCTACTCGAGACTGAAGTTATTGGAACGGCGTATTTGGAGGTAGTAAAACATTTCATTCTGTACGAAAAATGCTGATTTATGTGTTTTAACTGTTTATGTAATGTACTCTTCTTTTGCAGGAAGAAGAGGTTTTAAGAACCGAGGTATGTGTAGAACTGCAATCGTGGGGGAGGTTACTGATTGATTTTTGGTTGAAATCTTTTTTAGCTGTTGAAAATACTAAGTGGTTGTTGTCTGAACTTGGTCAAATAAAATATTGAAGCTTAGTGGTTCAAAATATATGTATAAGCTAAATTCAAATTTTGTCTTGTGTAGAACTCTTTCCCAACAATGAGGGTAAGATATTGTAAGAGATGTAAAGCATACATAAAGGGATTCGACCATCATTGTCCAGCTTTTGGGAATTGTATAGGTGATTTGAGACAAGAACTTAATATCACACACTTAGCTTATCTACTTTCCTTTAAGTCGATGCAGTTTTATTACAAGGTGTACAAACATTTGAATAAGGCAATTAATATTCTCCACTCCAGGTCAAAACAATCATTTGTTGTTTATGGTTCTTCTCGTTGGATTTATTACTCTCGAGGCTTCTTATATTGTTTGCTCAAACCAATGTGAGTAATGAGATGGTGCTCGTAGGACTTCTTTGATCTGTAAATATTTGGGGGAAAATAGTGTTTGTATTCTTCGGTGTATGTGGCATAATGCATGAATATGAACCTTAATCATTAGGGTTCCTCCTGAAGTCTTTTAGTCAGCCTCCTGGGCGATTCATTCAGCTAGAGTACAACCTCAGATAATATTCGCGTATTGCGATTCAAAAGTTATATGCATTTATTAATAAGTGGGTGTAATTCTGTGTAATTTTGTTTTGAGGTATGGAAGATATTACTAAATCGAAGGTCACAGGCAGACCCATGTTGGAGGTATGACAATGCTCAAGTTTCTCATTTTCTGAAGTTACCGAATCTCGTCAATTGGTAGTGTCTTTTTGGGCATGGTATCCTGCATGTAGCTTTACGTTAATTTTGTCAGTACTTGACTACTTAACTGTTCACTATTACCCTTAGAAGAAATTGAACACTGTCAAGAAATGTTTTTCATTCTATTTACGCAGAGCACTCTGTCTGGAAAGTTGGTTATCAGCACAATGCTTTTCTCACTTCTTCAAGTGCTATGGAAGGTCTGATCTAACAAATTTGTTTGTTCTTTAACTTGATGTGGAATGTTGACTTTTAGATTTGTTTATTCTTTAACTTAATGTGGAATGTTGACTTTTTAGATATGGGGTGATAATGGTACCTTACAAGTTCACGTACTGACCATATTAAGTGGGTTGTTTAACAGGTTATATTCTTTATTTGGCATATTTACTGTGCTTGTGTCAACATTAAAACTGATGAGTGGGTAAGTAAATAAACATCTAATTCTTATCTATTTGATGACGGTTTCACTCTGTGGTCCGCATAATCCCTCTAAGCAATTTGTTGGTTTTCCTCAGATTAACTGGAGGAAATACCCGGAGTTCCAACTATTTCATCCCCAAGCTGGTAAGTCAAACCAACCAACGCAGCTCTTTGTTGGAACTTACTGTTGTATGATAACTTTCTTTAATGGTTTTAATTACATCCAGGGCAATCCTATCCGGAGATAGGGTTCATAAATCCTTATGATAAGGGTGTTTTGGCTAACATCAAGGAGATTCTGTCACCGAGAACATAATCCATATATTAATCCAGCTGCTTTGCCATCTGTCTTGGCAACGACATGGTGAAGTTCCCATAGAAAACCACAGCCGTCTCTCAAGTCAATTGAGTTTCTCCTCCATCCGGGTGGATGAAGCATGAAGGGATATACTGCTAGTGCATGGAGCACCTTACAAGGAAAGTGGAATTGGATTTTTCTTTGCACAAACGCTAGGGAAATCCGTGATCTCTGGAAAATACTGTAGAAATCTGTGTAACAAAAACCTGGAAACGAAGGGAAGTGATATAGCCGCAAGCTGGAGTATTGGTCCAAATTCGAAAAGAATAGGAACACAAAATCTGAAAATAAAGTGTGGCAAGTGGTGCTGCAGGATTGCAAGACTGTTGGAGCAAAGTCAGGGAGAAGGAACATTTCAGGGGCTTGAATAGTGATGTCAACACAAAAACAAGAGGTGTAAGTCGGAGTTAAAGCAGGACTTCTAGCAGCTTCCAGATGGGCTCAAGATCTGCAGCTGACCCGTTTGATATTTGAAAATGGCAACAAGAAGGTTGCCGATATTTTGAATGGTTCTTGTACTGCAGTTTTTTTGTTTTGAACCGTTGTTATGTTATTAAGTGATGCAATAGATACCTCGTGGACAATTTTAATTGGAAGTGTGTATATTTCCTTGGGTACATCCTGCTTTTCTGGTGGGGGTGCTGCAAAAGAATGCAACTGTTTTGCTTAACGAAATCTGGTTTTCATTGTTAGAAACAAAACAGAGAAAATATTGTGAAACTAGAAAATAGAGAAGGAAAGACAAAGTATAGAGGAAGAAGGGAGAGAGAAATTCTATTAGATGTGTACAATAGACTAACATTAGAGCCTCTATTTATAGGGCTAGATCCAAGGGCATCCGAGTAATAAATAGGATTTGCCCTAGATGTAGGATCTGTCCTATATATTCTTAACATAATTACACGTTTATAACAGTCTTTCTGATGACATTGTGTCTAAGCTAATTGTCTCGTTAAAACCTTGTCAGGAAATTCCAAAAGGACAAAACTTGATCGAAGGGAAAAGTAGTACAATTGAGAAAACTTAGAAAAGATTTGGACACGCAAATGTTGCCTCATGAAAACCTTGACAAGGAGAACCCAATGGAAAAAAAAAAGCTGGACGAAGAAAAAAGAGCACAAATATCAACACATTTGAAAGAAAATTAAACGTCAACAACATATTGCCTCGTTAAAACCTTGTCAGGAAAACCACATGGGACAAAATCTGAAACGAAGGAAAAATAGTATTCCCTCCGTCCCACTATTAAGTGACCTACTTGAAGTTTGCACAAATTTTAAGGCAAGCAAGGAAAAAGAGATTTTTAAGCATTTTTTACAATTATATCCTTATGGATAATAATTAATGAAATTTTGAAATGATTTATCTCTCAAACTACACCACGGATGTTCGCAAACTTTATACCATTGAAAAGCATTTTAAAACACGTACGTAACGAATATATACATGCCTATCAAATTATGCATATTTCTTATAATCAATTAAAAGGGTAATTTTAGAAATATCTCCTTGTTTAGTGATATAGGCCACTTAATCATGGGACAAAATTAAAAACCAAATAGGTCACTTAATGATGGGACGGAGGGAGTACAATTTTTGACGATTTGTGAATGGTAACTCAACTATATGAGTATTATAGAAAATAAGCATCATAACTCTGGTCTATATCAGATTGACAAGTTTTAAGCAAACATAATATTAAATTGCAAATATAAGAAAATATTATGCTGCTAAAGCGTGAATTTTAGTGTTTTCAAAGACTCCTCAAGAGACCTGTAAAGGTGATAATATCAACTAATTAATCCAGATTTTTGGGTCATACCAAATTTCTAAAAACACATAAAGGATTGTCAAACCTGTCATAATCGAACCAGGTGGCTGCAAAAATATAATTTGAATCCTCTGTGGATTTCAAATGAAATGTGCTCTCCGACTACATTTCTTGTGTGAATGCAATATCAATCCTTCAAGGATTACCACGCAAAAATGCATCATATAGGAAGAACAAAGTATTATTGAACAATCCTAGGTTTGAACATATAACCCCAATCGCTCTTAAAACGATTTATTTCGCTTAATGCGCAATATGACTAACAACAACCTGTAACTTTCAGGCTTGACAATTTTAAGGTGTCAAGTCTAGCTAGGATCCTTATATTGCGTCAATCGAGAAATTAGAATAATCCAATTTAATTTGGATTACATGTCAACCAATTACATATGTCGATATTCCTCTGCAGAGAGGTTAACAATCACCATCATTTATTATTTTAATAGCTACTGTAAATGAATATCAGGCAATAATTATCTCAGTACGAGCCCACATAATTCTCAAATGTATGCATATATTGAAAAATTCAATGAATTAATGGTACCAGAGCCCGCGGGCATTATAATCGCCTCATCAATCAAATGAGGAGATATGAATTTTGAGAATGTGAATCGTATTATGATAGTCTCTGTTGGAGCACTATCTGTAGCTTATATAAAAATGCTACATGTTTGCTAGATGTGATTGAATTTTCCTTTTCAAACGGCATAAACTTATGGAAAAGCTAAATGAGATACTTTCACGCCTATTTAATGGCAGCCTTTTTCGTTCTGATCATGATGGGAGAGAAACTGATATAACTTTTAAGTTAATGGATACCAATGTCTGGTAGTGTATAATTTCCACCTGATTATGGCGGAAATAATTTTTCCTCATATACGAAAACAAGTTTCGTAGAGTATTATCTGATTAATTTCTGGATTTTAAGAACACCAGATTATACAATATATACTGACTTCAAGAGCCATAAAAATATCCAAAGATTGCAGTTTATACAAATTAAAATCAACCATAGATTTTATTGGTTATATGCAAATAAAATGTTCAATGATTTTTACGACTTATAAGGCCGATGTGATAATCATTGAGAATAAATTTATGGACACGTTCTTTGTAAGGATCCACATGATTCGGCACGTCCTGGTTTTCTGTACTTGGAGTGGACCGGCACCTCATTTTGAGGATCGGTATCTGGACCTGTACCTGTAATACCAGTACCGGGTTTTTACCTGCACATCCACCTTCATTGAAGTAGCCACCAACATCAATTTATACGGAACACATCAAGATTATATACATACATACAACTGCTAAGATTAAACAGATGGAAAAATTACATACATACAACTGCTAAGATTGGTGTCATTCATGACTACCAAGACTCAAATTCCAAAACAAAACACAATTAAAACAAATCATCTCTTCCAATTTTTCTAATCCTCAACTCAATCTTCTCAAATCGAACCACTAATTCTTCATCAATTCAAACCCATTCTTCAACAGACTCTAACATCCCTCTGTTATCTTCAATTTCATCGATTTTCCATTAACAACAACTTCCTTCAAAACCCTAACCTTCAATTCTAGAAACCCATTTGAAACAACCATCGAAATCATGGTATAACATTCCAATTCAATCTCAAACAAAACATAACAAACATTCAATTAAATATAAGGTAATATAAATTTAACAGATTAATAAAACATGAACCCTAAATTTATTAAAAATAGAACTGATATTCCCAAAATCAATTGAACACGAGTTGTTGTACCCAAAATCAATTACGTGATAATAAAAAGAAGAAGTGGTAGAGTGGTGGTGGTGGTCATACTTCACAGATCTATGTTATTCGTCATTCCATTGAAATTCGCTGATGAACGACAAAATAAAAAGATCAAAGATATTCAAGTTAGTGAAGAAGAAGGTGGTGGTGGTGGTGGTGGTGGTGAAGAAAAAGTTGAACTTGAAGAAGTAAATCTAAGATTAAGAATTGTGCAACTGTTTTTCTTTCAGTTGAGAGAAAAGAAGAAGACGAGTAAGCGAATGAGAAACTGATACTCGATATTCTCTACTCTCTATAGATAAGACCTACGATTCATGGCTGAGATTAACTAATCTGGACGGCTTATATTCACCGGGTATTTTTGGTCCGGTACCTCCGGGAATTGACTAAGAACCGGTACCTGTACCCTGTCCTACACCGGTTCTGAGTTACATACCCGGTCCCTGTACCGCCTACACCGGTTCCGATTCTAGTCCGACACTTCGGTTCCGGGCCGGTTCTTGTGCAGCCTTAATTCTTTGTCAAAGAAAATTAATATCAAGATCGATATGGTCACTACAAGGACTAATTGTATGTCCTAACAAGCCGGGTACGCACCCATTGATCTTTCGTGTCCTTATGTATTCCAACTATATGCAGAATGATCCCAAAATTTGGAGATATTACTGGGAGGAAAATAAAAATTGCTTAACATCCCTCTGGAATGCAACAATTCCTCACTGGTATTTGCAATTGATAATACCAAAATATCGATATGTAATTTTAAGATTGATAGAGGAAAAAGAAAATCTCTTTTTCTTCAGAACATAAAGAATGCAATATCGATATTCTTTCTAATTTTTTTATTGATTGTGCGGTTGATTAACAATGGTTTCTTGTAGGGAATAGAAACCATATTGGCTTGGAAATATTTTAGAATGCCAATATTTAAATCTCGTCTCGTAGAATTATCGGAGGAGAGAAAATCAATATCGGTTGGATTATACGATGCATAGAATTGCATGGACGATTGAAGAAAAAAAAGTCGTCTTAGTCATCACATATGTAAAATCCACTTTGGGGTTATGATTTCTTGTAAATAAATAGAAACCGAATACAAAAATCACATGATCTTCCTCCAATTGACGAAGATACCAAACTTAATTGGCCATAGGTTAATGAACCATGCACGTGATTAGGTACCGTAAGGGTATTTAATTTGTGATGACACCAATTCTTTTGGTGTTATAGTTTAATTAGAGGCTAAAAACTGTAAACCATCTTTCGGTGAATTTTTTCTTTATTTCTCTACAATAAAGAAAATTAGAGAAAAGAAAAAAAAAATCAAATATTTATTGCAAAAGTTGATCTCCCAGGTATAAAGAGGTGCAACAATATAAATTAGCTGCCAAATTTATATCAATTTGTTAGTCAATAACTTAGGGGGAAAATGTGTCGAGCATAAAAGTCCACAGGAACTTACCTGAGATCCAGTTGCACACGAAACATATGAATAACGAAGATGAAACATACTGGTGGCCGACGGATCCAGAGAGGCTCGCTTGGGCGCTCAATCCATTAGTAACAAATATTAATTAAAAAAAAATCAACTTAATAATTGTTCCCTTCAAAGAATCATTAAACGAGAATATGTACCCAACCACTTTCAATATATGGAGGCTACATAATTTCATGAATGAAAAACTAGACTTCAGATTAATGAATGAAAAAATAGATATTTTTTTTGTAAATGAGATATTGTATTAAGAGGCTAAGACTTAGAGAGAGTCGGGATTACAAAAGACGTAGAGCCATCTATTCTGGGATTGAAAGAGTTTCTAATATTAGATTTATCTACTATAAGTTGCTTAATACTACAAATTGGTGGAGAAGTTCCCAATTCAATAGGAGAATTCACAGTTCTAATTATAATCCTTGCCTGATGCAATTCCATGTCCAAGATCCCTTAGCTGAGGTTTTGGTCCTAAAAGGAGATTTATTTCTAAAGTACTTTGAACTCATTGTTTTTACCCATAAAGCATTTGGTTCCTTTAACATTCTCCAATCAACCTTGACTAGCATAGCAAGATTAAACTTACGAGCATCCCTAAAACCTAAACCTCCTCTAAGAATAGGTTTGCAAAGATTTTGAAAATACGGGGGTCTAACAACCACACCCAACAATTTGTTTGGCAGTCTGAGAGGACTTACTCCAATATACTTTCAAGAGAATCAACTAGACATTCAGACTCAATATAGAGTAAAGTATATTAAAGAGCTTAATATCTCTAACTCTTAATTCAATCCGCAATCAGCAAATAGAAATCTGCGAGCCCAATTGAATATAAGAGGAGTTACTTGAACGGTACCAAAGACCAATGTTCAAGTGTCAATCAATGTAAATCAACAACCAAAGGTTGGATATTATAATTGATTGATATTAACGCACAACCAGTGATATTTCAATTATATAACAAAATATAATGCAGAAAACAAATAACACAGACACCAGAAGTTTTGCAAACGAGGAAACCGCAAATGCAGAAAAATCCCGGGACCTAGTCCAGATTTGAACACCACACTATATTAAGCCGCTACAGACTCTAGCCTATTACCAATTAACTTAGGACTGGACTATAGTTGAACCTTAATCAATCTCACACTGATTCAAGGTACAGTTGCGCTCCTTACGTCTCTGATCCTAGCAGGATGTTACACACTTGATTCTCTTAGTTGATCTCACCTACAACCAAGAGTTGCTACGACCTAAAGTCGCAGACTTGATAAACAAATCTGTCTCATACAGGAAAGTCTATAGATTGAATAAATTTGTCTCCCACAGAAATACCCAAGAGTTTTTGTTCCGTCTTTTGATAAATCAAGGTGAACAGGAACCAATTGATAAACCGGTCTTATATTCCCGAAGAACAGCCTAGTATTATCAATCACCTCATAATAATATTAATCGACTAGAGAAACAAGATATTGTGGAATCACAAACGATGAGACAGAGATGTTTTTGATTACTTTTATCCTGCCTATCCGAGAAATTAATCTCGAGTCAGTTATTTCAATTGTACTCAATACGATAGAATCGACAAGATCATAACACGCAACTACAAAGAAAATAGTTGGGTCTGGATTCACAATCCCAATGAAGTCTTTGAAGTCGTTAACCTAAGGGATCTCGATAGAAACCTAAGGTCAAAGAAGAATCGACTCTAGTTTATGCAACTAGTAACACATAGGAGGTGTAGGGATTAGGTTTCCCAGTTGCTAGAGTTCTCCTTTATATAGTTTTCAAATCAGGGTTTGCAATCCAAGTTTCCTTGTTAACAAAGCATTCAATATTCACCATTAGATGAAAAACCTGATTGAACCAAGCTAATATCTTTCAACCGTTAGATCGAACTTAGCTTGTTACACACAAATGAAATGTACCCTCATTTAGGTTTATACAACCATACCTAAACGTGTACACCATGTTGGTTCATAAATGGTTAACCGAGGTTAGCCATATGATTACTCTCATATCAACCTTATTTATCTTAACCATAACTAGTTCAAATGACTCAAATGAAACTAGTTAAAGAGTTGTTCAATTGCTATATTCTCATATAATTATACAAGAACACAATTGAAGCAAAATCGGTTTGATTCACTCGAATCAATACATGAACATTATAGCCACGGTTTTCAAAGATTGCATTCCTTAATTTATAAATGTTTAGGTTCATGTACACATCCGATTTAAGAAAGTAACCACTTAAGTATGCGTACGGGTATGCTACTTAAGTAATCGAATTTGGGTTTTTTTTGGTTTTCAAACTCAGCAGAAATTTACGGACGTGAACTTTATGCTAGTATGCATACGGGTACGCATACTTTTGTAACTGGTTTGAGTTGGTTTTGATTTCCAAACTCAGCATAAATTCACGGACGTGAACTTCCGCCGGTATGCATACAGGTATGCATACTTAGCCAGTCTCCGTCAACCATTTAGTACACACACGAGTATGTATACATTTGGTTCCTGGTTTTGGACTTATGTGCGAACATACTATATGGTTATATCCAAAGATGGTTACATGATTCTAACCTCTTTATTTCAATCATTGAAACATTCTTAGAGGATGACAATAGCCGTTTTTACACATTATTAGCATCAAAGCAATTTTCAAGATATTGAAATAATCATTATCGAAACATTCCAAGTCTACACCAAATGATTGTATCACACAAACCATGTAAGATGTTACTCGACAATTTTCACATGATATAAGATGAACTTGGTCGAAGCGAAATCTTGCTAACACATATTTCGAGAAATGTGTAAGCGAGTTAAACTCAGATCGAAATCTCAAATGTGTATATCGTAGTACGACTTATGTCTCAATATAGGAGATAGATAGACTTTCCAAGTGATATATGAGTTCAAGTCTCCACATAACTTTTGTCGATGAAGTTCCACAAGCTCCCCTTAGTAGTTCTTCGTCTTCAAATGATGAACGCCGTAAAAACTAAGCTCAACTACACAATTTATGTCCTAGTCCGAGACATCTATAAATAGGCTAGAAATCAAGACTTATAGTTTTGATCACTAACATTGACAAACATGCTTGAGATAGCAACATGCGAGTTCGACCGAGCAGTGCTCTAACAATTCCCCCCTTTGTCAATTTTAGTGACAAAACTATCAATGCATATGGATTACAAAATAAATAAAAATTTGTAGCTTCTGATCCAAATGCTTGATCTCCTTGGCATCTTCAACACGACTCGAAAACTTCATCAGTTCCAAGTACTCCATTATCCTAAACGTGTTCAACTCAGCATCATAGTTGTTGAATATCCGTAGCCATAACAATGAGAAAACAAATGCTCTCAATCATCGTTATACAGTGTCATGGTATTATTACACAGCATCAAAGTTCAATTGTATCACAACTTTGACAACAATACTATGGTGATATGTATCACTCCCCCTTAGTCAATACTTCATCTCAACATGAAACCCC